>NC_030678.2:10312233-10586777 GCF_000004195.4 Xenopus tropicalis
AATTTTGGGGGCTGCGCTCTATGTGCACTACCTGCAGTTTTTCAGTGATAACCCCCCCTACCTGTGAGATACCCCCACAATCTATATATTTACGAAAAGTGCACACCTTCAGCTATTCAGAGACACCACTCTTCTCTTTCTACATGGAAAATTGTGGCCGCAGTCCCTTGCAGAAGTCAGCGCTTTGGTCAGAAATCAAGGAAAAACCAGATACAACCCTAGATTTTGGTCAGAAATCAAGGAAAAACCAGATAAAAACCTAGATTTCTCCCCAAAATCTCCATGGCAACTACCAAAAACTTACTAAACCTCAATTTGCAAGTTCCCCTGAATAAAACGATACCCCATATGTATGGGTGCACATAAAGACGTGGCCACCAAATGCCCCCAAACAGGGGCAATGCATAAGGGGGGGCTGTGCTCTATCTGCAGTTATTTAGTCTAAACACCCCCATACCTGTGAAATAACCCCCGCAAACTATATATTTCTGAAAAGTGCACACCTTCAGCTATTCAGAGACGCCACTCTCCTCTTTCTACATGGAAAATTGTGGCCGCAGTCCCTTGCAGAAGTTAGCGCTTTGGTCAGAAATCAAGGAAAAACCAGATAAAAAACCTAGATTTCTCCCCAAAATCTCCATGGCAACTACCAAAAACTTACTAACCATCAATCTGCAAGTTCCCCTGAATAAAACGATACCCCATATGTATGGGTGCACATAAAGACGTGGCCACCAAATGCCCCAAAACAGGGGCAATGCATAAGGGCAATTTCAGTTGAAATTTTGGGGGCTGCGCTCTATGTGCACTACCTGCAGTTTTTCACTGTTAACCCCCCCTACCTGTGAGATAACCCCCACAATCTATATATTTACGAAAAGTGCACACCTTCAGCTATTCAGAGACGCCACTCTTCTCTTTCTACATGGAAAATTGTGGCCGCAGTCCCTTGCAGAAGTCAGCGCTTTGGTCAGAAATCAAGGAAAAAACAGATACAAACCTAGATTTTGGTCAGAAATCAAGGAAAAACCAGATAAAAAACCTAGATTTCTCCCCAAAATCTCCATGGCAACTACCAAAAACTTACTAACCATCAATCTGCAAGTTCCCCTGAATAAAACGATACCTATGTCTGGTTGCACATAAGTACATGGCCGCCAAACCTGAAAATGCATAATATTGGGGCTGCACTCTATGCACCCCTTTTTTTTTGCCTGCACCCGAATGAATGGGATACGCTCGGGTGCAGGCACATGTAGCCGATATACGCATGAAAACGCGTGAGAATGCAAAGTCTCGCGTTTTCATGCGTATATCGGCTACACGTGCCTGCACCCGAGCGTATCCCATTCATTCGGGTGCAGGAACAAGTAGCAGGCGTAGGGCTGAATTTTCGGCAAGCGTTTTTCCACTTGCTGAAAAAATCAGCCCTACGCCTCGTGTGGCATCAGCCTAACCCTTGGCAATAGAAACTACCAGAACAATCTTAGCACCTCTGGACCTTTCTAGAACAACTGAAATCAAATGGAATAAAACCACTAAAAGCAATCAAAGAACAATAGTTGCAATGAAATCGGTAAGAGCCCTGGATCCACCAATGTCACTGCAAAAGCAACCTTTTTGGGGGCACTAAACACACAATAAAGAACAATGCAAAGATAAAACACCGTAAAATCCAATAAAACCACCTAAACCAACAGAAGAACAATAATTGCAATGAAATCGGTGGTCAGAGCCCTGGATCCACCAACGTCACTGCAAATTCAGCACCCAATAGCAATACAAAAAGTTACAGTGCAATAGAATAATTCAAAAACAGAAATCAATTATGAAAATGCCAAAAAAACACTAAAATGCAACCAAATAAATCAGATAATTATAGAGCAAGATCAGAAATAAAGTTTTAGTAAAAAAAAAGACTGCCAAAGAAAGCAAAGACAGAAAGAAAAGAAAAGAAAGAAAGAAAAAAAAAAAAAAAAAAAAAAAAAAAGTGTAAGTGTAAGTGTGTGTGTAAGTGTCTGTGTGTGCTTGGGAAAGTTGTAAATCAGTGTGTATGTGTACAAAAGTGTAATAATGACAAAGATAGAAGAAAAAATGCAAAAAAAAAAAAAAAAATTTTTTAGACAGTTGAGATAGAAATAAGCAAAATAAACAGTGGTAGAGAGTTGTAGTTCAGCTTACCCAAGGCAGGCAGACGATCAGGGGCGATCAGGGGCGATCAATCCAGCAGGAAGGCAGCAGGGGAGCTCCATCTCGTCCGAAGTGCGCAGCAGGAGTGAGGGAGCCGACAGTAGGCGGCGCTATTTAAAGGGACAGCAGTGGACACGTCATCAACGCGTGTCCACTGCTGTCATTGGCTGGCGACGCGATCGGTGCGGCTCGGGGACCCGGATCGGTGAGTATGTCTTACTCTGCTCGTTGCCTAGGGGGATCTGAGGGGTTTACAAGCGCTGCGCTGCTTTAAAAGCGAGCGCAGCGCTTGTAAACCCGACAGTGCCATTGGACGTAGATTCTACGTCCCATGGCACTTTGGTCCCTTGGTACCTGGGACGTAGAATCTACGTCCCTTGGCACTTAAAGGGTTAAATGATTCCCTTTTCTCTGTAATAATAAAACAGTGCCTGTACTTGATCCCAACTAAGATATAATTACCCCTTATTGGGGCAGAACAGCCCTATTGGGTTTATTTAATGGTTAAATGATTCCCTTTTCTCTGTAATAATAAAACAGTACCTGTACTTGATCCCAACTAAGATATAATTACCCCTTATTGGATGCAAAACAATCGTATTGGGTTTAATAATGGTTTATTGATTTTTTAGTAGACTTAAGGTATAGAGATCTAAATTACGGAAAGACCCCTTATCCGGAATACCCTACCATTCTGAATAATGGGTCATATTTATTGACTGTTGAGCATAAACATATATTGATACTGATAATGGTGCACTCAAGCTAGACTATTTATTATTATCACTGGGGTATACTTCTTGATTCAGTCAGAGCTTCCTGTTTTTATCCAATTAGCACATTTATCGAAGAAGATTGATTTCTCAATTCATTAAAATGTGTCACATAGTTACATAGTTACATAGTTACATAGGGTTGAAAAAAGACCAGAGTCCATCAAGTTCAACCCTTCCAAGTAAACCCAGCACCCACACCCTATACTTACCAATCTATACACTCACATACATAAACTATATAAATACAACCACTAATACAAACTGTAGGTATTAGTATCACAATAGCCTTGGATATGTTGCTGCTTTTCATAGCTGAGAGCAGCA
Organism: Xenopus tropicalis; assembly: GCF_000004195.4. Classification (NCBI taxonomy): domain Eukaryota; kingdom Metazoa; phylum Chordata; class Amphibia; order Anura; family Pipidae; genus Xenopus; species Xenopus tropicalis. The sequence continues at coordinate 10,315,524 of NC_030678.2, forward strand.
TTCAAACAGCAGACCAGTATCTGCTACCTGATGTTTGGTTGCTATAAGGTTACAAGAACTGGGGCAAATGGTCGCCACCTCTAATAACAATAGCCTGTATATTTGTAATAAATGACTATATCATCTATTTACTCAAGCAGAGCTCATATTAACCATACCTGTACTCAGTGCTTATATACAATTTGCTTGTCCGAGATCCATTGTTTATCTGGAAATACCCATTAGGGGCGTATGTAGAGTTCAATGTATCGGATCTGTTATAGCTTCTCCTGAAGAAGAGACCAAACATGGTTGTGTGCATTTATGGAACAATGGTAGATATATTAGGGGTTATAAGAATAGATGAAATCTAATATAGAATAGAAGATATATTTCACTAATATAGTTACCCGCTGTATCCAATGTCCTGGCAGGCAAACCTCCCATAGGCATCAGTCCAGTTATCAGCGCACACAGGCAGCCATGCTGACTTTAATGTAGAATAGACCTGCAGTTGGGAGTCTGCTCCATATAATCGCACTGGGGGAGAAAGTAGGTTTGTTTTTGATAGCTGACATGAACGTACCATCTGCATTATATATAAGGCAAAAGCCCCTGACAGTAAGTTGACCTCAGAAACCATTTATGTTTGGATAGTACATATTCAGATTGGTAAATATTTCTTTCTACTCCAACCTAACGAGTAAAAATGCTTTGCTAAAACGAGGAAGGTTTATTATTATTCAATAAATCATAATGATTCAATCACATCACAATAATTCAAATAAAAGAATCTAAAATCTAAGGGGCAGATTTATTAAGATACGAACGTTCGGAGCGTATTTTCGCCGAATTTTTCGACGCCCGCGCGACTTTTTCATATGATTGCGCGACCTTTTCGTACGCTTGCACGACTTTTCCGTACGCTTGTGTGAAAAAATCGGAAAGGTTTTCCCACAGTTTACAATCGTTCGGTCCGAAAATTTTGTGCCTTTTGGATCGCCAATACGATATTATCGTGACGATTTTTTCATAAGCATTTTCGTCATATTTGCGATCTTCAGAAATGATCGTATCCAATCCCATTCGGTATTCAAACTCGTGTTTTAATGAATCGGCCCCTAAGGGGGAGATTTACTAATCCACGAACGGTCCGAAGGCGTTTTTTCGTAATGATCGGTATTTTTGTGACTTTTTCATCGCCATCGCAACTTTTTCGTATATTTGACAACTTTTTCGTCACCATTGTGAAAAAATCGGATTGGTTTTTCCGTTGTTTACTATCGCGCAATGTGAAAAATTCGCAACGGCGACGAAAAAGTAGTGCAAAATACGAAAAAGTTGCGCAAAAATACGACAAAGTCGTGACGGCAACGAAAAAGTCGCAAAAGGATCAGTGTAGAAGCCTCTATTTTACTCCTGGACCCTAAACTGTAGCAGACTCGATGCTCATTGGCAATTAGGTCAGTTATCCACAATCTTTGGAACTTACCAAGTGAATGTAATTTATGGATATATAAGTTCTTAAGCCTCACATTAAATACTGATCATGAATCATTCCTTACCGCAATTCTCTTCATCGTCTCCATAAGGGCAGTCGGGTACCCCATCACATATCTGGTTGGCATTGATACAGATGAAAGAGTCGCTACAGAACATTTGGCAGGTTGGCAAGCTTGGGAATATTAGGTGTCCTGTGAATATTGTGAATATTATAGCATTTACTGAAAAACATACTTTTTATTGGAACAATATTATTAGATCGGGGTAGTAAGGTCATCTAAAATTTACCCCAGTGCAAGTCTTTTATTGTACTTCAGCTTAGGAGCAACCCCTAGCACTGCCAATGCCCCTCTTTATACAGGTATAGGAACCATTATCTAAAATGCTCGGGACCAAGGGTATTCCGGATAAGGGGTCTTTCAGTAATTTGGATCTCAATGCCTTAAGTCTACTGAAAAAACAATAAAACATTAATTAAACCCAATAGGATTGTTTTTCCTCCATTATACCTTATCGAAGTGGTATCGAATACAAGGTACTGTTTTATTATTACAGAGAAAAGGGAATCATTTAACCATTAAATAAACCCAATAGGGCTGTTCTGCCCCCAATAAGGGGTAATTATATCTTAGTTGGGATCAAGTACAGGTACTGTTTTATTATTACAGAGAAAAGGGAATCATTTAACCATGAAATAAACCCAATAGGGCTGTTCTGCCCCCAATAAGGGGTAATTATATCTTAGTTAGGATCAAGTACAGGTACTGTTTTATTATTACAGAGAAAAGGGAATCATTTAACCATGAAATAAACCCAATAGGGCTGTTCTGCCCCAATAAGGGGTAATTATATCTTAGTTGGGATCAAGTACAGGTACTGTTTTATTATTACAGAGAAAAATGGAATACATTTTAAAAACCTGAATTATTTCATTAAAATGGAGTCTATGGGAGACACACTTTCCGTAATTTGGAGCTTTCCGGATAATGGATCCCATACCTGTACCCTGTTTTAATCCCCCCCAGGCAAAAACTGAAAGTAGACTGGATGTAGGGTGACGTTGTCAATAGTGATGAGTGAATGTTTTTGCCAGGGGCAGCCAATTTCCGCATTTCATCATTGGCGAATTGTTTCGCGAAACTTCCGTTAAAAAAAATTAGTTGCGCGTCAAAAAAGTCGCTGTCATGTCAAAAAAGACTCGGGCGACAAAATGTGTTTTGTGAATTTTTTGCTGTTCCGCGAATTTTCTTGCCGTTTTGTGAATTTTATGGCGAAGCAAAATGGGACAGATTCGCTCATCACTAGTTGTCAATTGTAATGTTAAACGAAGGCAGTGGGCAAGGTATAGGTGGGAATATCAGAAGTTTAGTCCTGAACATGTTGAGATTAAGGTGGTTCCAAGGTGCTATAGCAGTAAGGCATTGCATGAGTTTTGCATGAATAGTAGGGTTGAGTTCAAGGTAGGAAAAAATATCTTTACGGCTATGTAGTAAAGCCATTCCCCTTCATCCCTACTGAAGGTTGGCCAAGCATTAATTCTGTAGTCATTGTGCCACCACAAAAACTGATGGCTGAAAGGAACCATGAGGCACATTTTGAGCGGCCATACCAAGCTTACTTTTCTTAAAAATGCCAACCTTCAGAAAGTATCAGTGTTATTTTCAAATGTCTATTTCATATCCTAAATCAGGGGTGGCCAATACGCCGATCGCGGTCCACCAGATGATCCCCCCGTGGATTTCTGGTGGACCGCGATCAAGCTGGGGATGCTGAAGTGCTGCGTGAATGCGTATGTACGCTGCGTCGCATATGTACGCATTCTCGCCGCACTTCCGCATTCCACGTTGGTCCGGTCGATCGCGACTGGACCAAGTCTGGCCACCCCTGTCCTAAATGAAAGATAAATTGCCCTTCTGATTAATGTTATGATGGCAGATTCAGACTGACCTTCAGATTGGGGTTCTAGTCTTCCTCTGTAATTGATGCACACACAAAAAAATAAAACGTTCTTACATTAAATGCTGGTCATGGATCATTTCTTACCGCAATTCTGTTCATCATCTCCATAAGGACAGTCTGCTATACCATTGCATATCTGGTTGGGATAGATACAGTTGGAAGAGAAGCTACAGTACATTTGGCAGGTCGGTGGGCTTGAGTGTTTTATGTATCTTGGGACTGTAAAAAAAGAACTCTTTCAATCATTTATTGGAATAAACACTGTTTATTATTACAATTTCCGCAGAACAAGGCCATTAAGGGCTTCATAAAGTCAACTGTTGACTCCAGAGAACCTCCTTTTTGTTACCCATAATAGTAGCCATGCAGTGAATTGGGGTGCAAAAAAGGGGAGGAATGATATGCGCCCACCCACTGTGGTAGTAAGCCTCGCCCACCAGTATTATCTGGTTTTGCCCACTTTGAACCCATTTGCTAAACAGTAGTGATGAGCGAATCTGTCTCATTTCAATTCGCCATAAAATTCGCGAAACGGCAAGAAAATTCATGAAACGGCAAAAAATTCACGAAATGCATTTGTTGCGCGATTTTTTTGGTCACCTGTGCTTTTTTTTGATGCAACCCACCCAATTTTGACGCAACCGCGCCTTTTTCTGACGCAACTGCGCCCAATTTGACGTGCCCGTGCCCAGTTTTGGTGTGACCGCGGCCAGTTTTGATGCAACCACACCCAATTTGACGTGCGGCAAAATAAAAAAAAAATCCGTGCAACAAATTTTTCTGCGGCGAATTTTCACGGAAGTTTCGCGAAACAATTCACCAATGGCGAAATCTGGAAATTCGCTGCGAATCCATGCCTGGTGAAAAAATTCGCTCATCACTACTAAACAGTTTATTGCCCAATATGCATTGATTTACGAAAGTATGTGGCCTTTAGGGACCCTAAAATGAAAACAGTACATGTGACTTATCAGCTAAAAAATATACGAGGCTTTGCAGTGTCTCGTCGCAACTTCCGGTGGCCTTGGAATTCGGAAAAAAGCAACTGTTTGTACTTAACCTGCTACCAAATGAGCCCCATACATTAAAAAGAGCTTGGAACACACAATATATAGATAATGCATATGTTTCTCTCACCTAAAGTCCTGGCAAGTATTATTGCCACAATTATTACCACTTTGACAGCAATTGCGGTTGACGTTACACAAATCTTTTTTCCTAAAAGAAAAATGCAGTTGAGCAAAGACTGCGACCATGAGATGTTTAGGTAGTAAGTCTGGATCTAAATACAATAATCACAGTTTGACTGGCCCTGTAATGCCCACTGGTGGGGGGGGGGGGTTATAGTGTGAAAATCTCTCTTAAATTCCTCGTGGTGCCGGCAAAACTTAAGAAAAAGTTACATTGAAGGACCTTTCTTAATCTTAGAGCCTAGATCCCTGAATTCACTCTTTAAGGTCCTCCACCTTCCATTTATTCAGTCATTAGTACCAATATGTACCAAGAGTCGGGTCATGCCCAACCCCACCCAATAATTTGTCATCCAGATCAACCACATGCCGAACCCTGGCACCAGGAAATTTGTTGCACATCAGAAAACGTTGCAGCCACAACTATTTTTGACATGCGGCGATTGATGCTGGCGACAAAAAAGTCGTGCAACAAATGCGTTTCGCGGATTCTCTGCTGTTTTGAGAATTTTGTGGCAAAGCGAAACGGGACATATTTGCTCATCACTAGTCATTAACCCAAAGGCCGGTATTGTTGGCAAAAAATAGTTGGCAACCCTCCTCGTAATGGTGTCTGTGATGGAACATTTCCCTTTCTATTCTGGAAGACTGACTTTTGCTAAGGTAGGGTTTCCATTTATGAAAATGACATACTGCGACTCCAGGAAGATGTTGATGTTGGAGGTGCTGCTCCAGACTGGCCAGTTGGTTCTTCAGGGCTGTACGGTGGCGGCGGTGGTACAGGCCGCATTGGAACCGCCAAGGGAAGGGATTCATAGGGAGGCGGTGCCGGATATTCATAGTTATTCTTGTTGGGTGGGATGACAGACTGTATTAAGCAAAACACACAAACAAATAGGGACAATGTAAAAATTTTCATTTTCAAAATGGCAGCCTTAAGTCTAAAGTATATGTATATAAGTATATGACTTATACAAGAAAGCACACAATGTTTCCCTAGATTGAAACTCAAACTGTTAGACCTATCCCTAACTACTGCACCAAGTGGCCTTGTTTAATGCACTTGTTTAACTGCTCAACCAAACGTTACTCAGCTGTTACTGGACTACAAACCCCAGAATAATGTAACATATAATGAAGGGTGAGGCATGCTGGGAGCTGTAGTCCAGCAACATCAGGGTTGTATTCTTAAAGCAATATTGCACAATAAAACTTTTCCTAAACTTTCCCCAAAATCTCAAGGGTCGGCGGCTGCATTAAAATGCGAGAAATCCCCCAATGAGAATCCCAGCTGATGTGAGTAAATCCGGCTCCCTGTTCTCTGTTCCTGCAATTGGAGTTGGGAGCAATAAGCACAGTTTCCCAGCACTGAACAAGTCTGTCCCTTTATCCCCATGTCTGATTCTTGTGCCATATAATGATGGGAAAATGCCATAATTATCTCTATATGTAAGGTACCAGCAAGGGGCCTGACACAGTGCTGGGAATCAGCATTCTCATTGGTCACTTCTCTTGCATTTATAATGTCTTTTTTTTTTGGTCAGTAGAATTCTCATTGGTGCATTTTCTTGCATCTATAATTACGTTTTCCAGCAACTTCTATAGGAACACTAGGGGGCGCAGTGGGACAGCGTTATGGTTGGGTTTACAACCCATTTAAATGGGTATATTTGGACATTAAAAGTCATAGAACAAAGCTTCCTTTGATTTGTTTCAGGTAAGGATAAACCATATTGTTTTATGTAGATTAATAACTAGAAAACATTCTTTCCCTTTACTGTCTCTGTAACTGAGTATAGACATACGGGTACATGTACTGTAAACCATTTCATAAAATATGCTGAGATCCTAATCAGTAACCAAATCAGCTACGTGCCAGGAATATAATAGAAACTATGCACATTCAGCTCTACAAACATGGTGTCTCAGCTCTACTATTTACTTATATAACATTGTGACATACACTATGCAAAGAAAACCTACAGAAAATCATGAGGTTTAGATCAATGAGCTCAACCAAACGTTACTCAGCTGTTGCTGGACTACAAATCCCAGAATAATGTAACATATAATGAAGGGTAAGGCATGCTGGGAGCTGTAGTTCAGCAACATCAGGGTTGTATTCTTAAAGCAATATTGCACGATAAAACTATTTCCCAGCTCTCGAGGGCCCGCGGCTGCATTAAAATGCAAGAAATCCCCCAATGAGAATCCCAGCTGATGTGAGTAAATCCGGCTCCCTGTTCTCTGTTCCTGCAATTGGAGTTGGGAGCAATAAGCACAGTTTCCCAGCACTGAACAAGTCTGTCCCTTTATCCCCATGTCTGATTCCTGTGCCATATAATGACGGGAAAATGCCATCATTATCTCTATATGTAAGGTACCAGCAAGGGGCCTGACACAGTGCTGGGAATCAGCATTCTCATTGGTCACTTCTCTTGCATTTATAATGAAGTTTTTTATCAGTAGACTTCTCATTGGTGAATTTTATTACATCTATAATTATGTTTATTGGCAACTTCTATAGCAAAACTAGGGGGTGCAGTGGGACAGCAACATGGCTGGGTTTACAGCCCCTTTAAAGGGGTTATAAACCCAACCACAATGCTGTCCCACTGTGCCCCCTTGTTTAGTTCCATTTTATATGGCTGCTGATAACAGACTATATCAATATAGGGTGCAAAGTAAAGAAAATAGGTGCCAGAATTTGTGGTTCCAACATACTAGCGCTTTCATTTAAAAAAATCCATGTCCATTACCCATCCCCAAACATATTTACTTTAGTTAAAAATAGATATTCACCTACCAAATTGGCTTCCATTTCAGCCTCAAAGTGAGAAGATCAAGAATTTGTATAACCTAGAATTAAAGCACAGGGGATAGGAAAACACTCAACATTTTATTTTAAATAAATGAAAGAAACCCTACTCTGTAAGTCCTACTTTGTAATCACGGTCGGACTGGGCCGCCGGGACACCAGGAAAAGTCCCGGTGGGCCCCGGCTCTAGTGGGCCCCAGCGGCCCAGACCCGTCCCTTACCTGCGCTCCCCCTGCCCGACCGCTCCTCCCCTGACGCGTTAAATTTACGCGCTCGGGGGAGGACGTTGGGTGGGGGGCCCTGGGGCGGGAGCCCCGGTGGGCCCTTCATCCCCCAGTCCGACCCTGATTGTAATGCTATCAAATGAGAATCGCTGTCCTTATTGAGTAAAAATAAAAGACAAATGTAAATGCTAAAGCTAAGAATGTTTGAAGGTAGGATATGCTATTAAGAGTGACAGGAGAGCCAGTGCTAAATAAGAGTATATATAATAAAGTGAGGGAGATGATATGCAGTTGAGAAGGTAAAGAAAGACCACAGATGAACCCAATCATACACATTTTGGCTCTAGTTCCCCTTTGATGCTTAAGGCTGATGCCACACGTGGCGTTTTTACGCTGCGTATTTTCTCAGCCTAAAAACGCCGCACAAGCCACACAGCCCCTGACTATGGCGTTTTTCAGCCTAGTACTGGTGACGTAAGCAAATCCCGTTTCCATGGTGCTAATAGTGCAAAATAGTAAAAAACGCAGCGTATTTCCGCTAGGTCTGGCAGCTGCCTTTGCGTATACATAGGAATAGCTTGCTGTGCAAATACTGGCGTATTTCGGCCAACGCTTGAAAAATCCGTGCTAAGGCGTTTTCTAGCGTATTTCCGCATTGTGTGGTTTGCTTCGAGTCTTTTCAAGTTATTTATATGGATGATGATATTGGGCGTTTTTCAGCCGCTGAGAGAATTAGAAAATAAGCAGCGTAAAAACGCCACGTGTGGCATCAGCCTTAGCGTTTCCATGCAATTAGCAAAACTACTAAAGGCACAGGTTTAAGTCCTTATATAATGGAAGAAGAAAACACATATTACCCACAAAATGAATCCAAAACAGCAAGTGCATTACTTGTACTACGTTAAAATCCATGAAATTCGAATCCATTAAATTTATAAACCAATAATCTGCGGCTACTACTTCCATGGTAATGGGAACCCTTACTAAAAACAGGCAAATAACAAATAAGAAAGAGTAAAACAATAAATAAGTGCTGAAATGTTATTATTATGAATAAATGAAGGATGTTCCTTTCCATTATTGGCATTAAACAGATTCTAATAAGCCACAAACTGGAGCATCAAACCCCGTATAGGCTAAAAACTACTAGATAAAAATATAAAAAAAATACCTTCTCACCTTTCATCCAATATACGATGCACTCAGCCCTGAACTATCACCCAGTCTTCCTACTTACTGTACATTTGCGTCCAAACTGTTGGAAAGGCTTACATACATACACCCACCTACATCCCCAGCACCTCTAAGCTCAATTCTCAACCCCTGCAGTTTGCCTTTTGCCCAACACACTCAACAGAAACTGCACTCACCAAAGTAACCAATGATCTTCTCCTGGTAAAGGTCACTATTCCGTACTATTCCTTCTAGGTCTTGCTGCAGCCTTTGACAAGTTGACCACCCACTCAATCCTTCTAGACGGTTTGTACTCAGCTGGCATTCATGACACTGCTCTTTCTTGGTTTAAATCTTGTCTTTCTGATTGTTCCTTTTCAGTTGCTTTCTCCCACTCTACCTTCACATTATTCCTTCTTTCTGTTGGAGTTCCTCAAGGCTCTGTCTGAGGCCCTCTGCTGTTCTCACTCTACAATACTTCTCTAGAAAAACTTATTCAGTCATTAGGACTCCAGTACCACCTCTATGTTGATGACACCCAAATCAACATGTCTACTCCTGCCCTCTGTCGTTCTGTCCTTTCCCAGGTTACAGACTGTCTTTCTGCTATCCTCTCTGGGATGTCACAGCACCCACTGAAACAGAATGTTTCAAAGTCAGAATTCTTTATATTTCCTACATCCCCTGTACCTTAGTTTTCCTCAGTCAGTGGCATCTCCTTTCAATCATCCACTCAGGCACGCTACTCCCTAGGAATTATCTTAGCCTTCCATCTATGTTTTACACCACACATCCAAATACAAATCCAGATACAAATAAAATACTTTTTCAGTCCCTTGTTATTTTCCGCCTTGACTATTGCAACTTACTCCTTTCCAGGTGTTCAAATATATTGGTCTTTTACAACTCTAGTCTTTTATCTATCTCATTGCTCAACATTGGCCTCTCCCTGCATATCCCTTCACTGGCTTCCAATCTCCTCTCTCAAATTCACATTACTAACGGTCACATTGAAGGCCCTTAACAATGAGGCCACCATCATGCAACCTATGATCTTCTTCTGACCTTTCCTTTCTTCTCCTCTAATCACTTCATCCCATTCCTAACTTCTCTCGAACTTCAGTCTGTCTCTGGAACGCTCTACCATGAGCCAATCAGACTCTCCACTTCCTTCCAAACTTTAAATTGCTCCCACCTGTTTAGGGAAGCTTTTTCAATGAATTTTGACTTATCAGACATCAACTTATCATAAATCACCAATTGTCTTCATCTTCTTTATTTTTAAAATGATTGTAACCTGCAAGCAGGTTACTCTATAACCCTTGTTTGTTGTTATAATTATTATAAGACCCCTGTTCATTATAAATCAATGTAAAGCGCTGCTTTTGCTGTTGCTTTGATGATGATAATGATGATGACGACCAAGTAGTTTGGCAACAGCTTTAAATCATGTAGACTAGCTGGCTTTAGAAATATTGAAAAGGTTAATAGGAGAACACTATGAATCATTCCTTTGTGCTATAAAAGGTATGACAAATGCAAAATGTCCCCCAATTGTTTGCAGCTCCAAGTATATGTATATTACCGGGCTATAGAACATAGTGGATTGTATTTAGGCTCTAGTTTTACCAACACGCCTACCAGGAGGCGCAGAATCACTGCTCAGTATAGTGTATAGTAAAAAACTTAAAGCTGTCAGTTCTACAATTACACTGAAACACGTGCATGTAGAGGAGCCAAACTGTGTTTTCTGCTGGTAGCAAACTCAACCCCCTCCCCTGCTCTGGCCCTATAACAATACCTAGTCAGGCTGTTAATACTAAACTAGCAAATACCTAGGAGTTAGGGGAACCCAGATCACCACAAATCTTAGCCAACCCTATGGCTTGCTGCTGCCCGTGGCTAGCACAATAACAGGCTAAAGCATTTGGCAAAGCTTAGTGCAGTACACACAACAGGGCTTCAAATGATTTTAATATATAACTAATTGCTTACTAAGCAAACATTCATATCAACCCACATTAGGCATTAGAAATCTGGAGAGCGACCCCCTAATAAAACAGAAATAAATGTTACACACGCCTTACCTTCCTCGTGCCGCACTCTTGGAGCTCAGGTTTGCAATGGGGAAACCACCACACCTCCAGCTGATTAACTGATTGCATTCATATGAGGCTGATTAAATAAGCCAGAGGTTACTACTGGACTCTGCACTGCATCCTGGAAACACAGTCAGCCATATTGCCCCTAAGGAGAAGTCTATCCAGAGAAATCGCAAAGCCCAATACGGAAGGGACAATATGGCTGTAAGTCACCAGAACAGAACTAGTAATATACTCTGAAAGTCAAGGTATGGAGTGGGGAAATGCCTTTCCAAGTTGGTTCAATTAATATTTTAGCCGAAGCTGCATAGGCATGCAAAAAATATAAAGGTTCTGTGTAGGGCATCGTACACATGGTTGTTTAACCCTTTTCCTGGCAAGCATGTAGCTCCTACATTCTGGTAGGAAAAGGGCTCTATCTGCCAAGAACATAGGAGATTTTTGCCCAAATAGAGGGTTCTCTCTGCATTGCCTACAGAAGCACACTTATATGCACTTTCATACACTTTTTTAATTTGCACACACACACTGTCACACACCTTTTAGAAGTGTACACACATGTATACACAAATAATCACAAACAAAGTTTTTCATTTACTTATTTTACCCTGTTGTCTTTCCCCTAAAAACTGTTTTGGCAGTGTAACTATTGGATATAGTAAAAAAATTGGATAAAGGTATTTAGTTCACTAATTATGCCATTGGATCAGTTATTTTGGTATTTCATTGATTGCAAATTTTGTGTGGTTTTATTGAATTTTTATGCCTGCATTATTGTTCCTTATAGGTTTTTAGAATTGCTTTATTTAGGGTATTTTATCTGGTTATCTAATGATATGTAGAAGATATGAGGCTAGGAATTGGAAGCACCGCCAAAATTGTCAACTTTAGGAAGACTTTGCAGTTTGGTAGTTTGCGATTGAAGAACATTTACGCCCATTTTGGATTTGTGGGAATATGTACTTTAAAAAAAATATGACTTTCTGGGGTGATTTTGTTGATTTTGCATTGGCTGAAATTACAGAAATGATAGATAGTATTGGGTATCTTCATCTTGGGTTCCCTACATGGCACTGTTCAGTGGATCCCTGGCATTCATATTTAGCATGTTTTCTCTGGTTAGCTAATGACCCGTAGGAGATAAGATGCTGTTGAATGGAAGCTTTCACATTGTTTCTCAAAAATCTCACAAATTTTTCAAATTTCAGGAAACCATTGCAACTTTGTAGTAGAAAGACATTTTTACCCATTTTGGATTCATCATAATCTGTTCTTTCCAAAAATGTATAGTTTTCTAGAGTAAATCTACTATTAGTGGATTTTTTGGCTTTGAAATTTTAAGTATGCAGATTTATGGAGTGGTGGAGCAGATTTATGGAGCGAAACTATATATATAGTATTCGTATATACGACCTGATGCACCACTCAAAGATATTCGTGTGGTAAGCCCTATACATCATTTGGGTGGTGCCTGAATGTATCAAATTCCACAAATTTGCTGTTAGTCTTTAATCACGTACCCATAGGGAAGGTTGACATTTTTTCATTTACCTGATCTGTATGGATGGAGTACCCTTCATCTGAAAACGCAGATGTTCAAGTGAAGAAGTTGAGTATGCAGATTGACATGGTGGGGCTGATCTGTCCCCCTCTATATAATCCATGAGGAACTAGGGTCTGGGTACCATCCTGATCTACAACAAGAAGGGCAGTATCCCTTGTGTTCTAACTATAATTAGCTCCCTTCTCACCTGTCTCAATATTAATTATGCCTCAGTATCAGTTGGAGGAAATGTAAGTAGATGAACTGTGGGCTACATGGGTATGTTAACACTGGGGTTGAAAGTAGTGTTATTAAATTCAACATTATTCTATCATAATGTTATTATGTTTTCTTTTGCGTTTTCTTGCAGGAAAAACATTTAGCCTGAATTCAGAGGAGGTGCTCTGGCTATTCTGGCAGTGAGCAGACCAGAGAGAGGTGTCTGATGATAGACAGATAGGTCAAGAGTCCTATCATTGTAGGACAGAGCTTGAGCACCCCTGACAGTTTCCAAAATTATGCTGGTTAAGGTCTTACTAAGTGAATTCTTACTGTTAGATGTTCAAGGATCACATATAAGGGGGTCTTTTATGAAATAAAAAAAATTCTGTTGAATTTATTTGTAACAGGGGTCATTGGGGGGAAATATGACTCAGGGAGTCTTTTGGCATAGACTTGGTTTGGAATAAACTGGTGTGAAATATAAACTCAGGAACAACTTTGTTCTCAGACATGTCACATTTTATTATAGTTTAGTTACAGTCACAGGGTGTTTAGCTTCTCCAACTGCTCATTTCCTGAGACTCTCCTTTACTCAGAGGGCATCTGTCCTGTTATAAAGTACGGATCAAATGGTACTGCTTTATGCAGAATCCAAGGACCCACAGTACCTATTCTTGCCCCTGTCACTGTATCCCTGACTGGTGTGGTACTGTTGGGGTACTGACCTCTTCCTTCCTCCTCAGTGGATCCAAGGCTAAATCATCTAGCTAGCCTACTACCATCTCTCACTAACTAAGGTAGTCTCTGTCTCTAGCCATCCACTAGCTTTCCTACCTATGTAGCTTTGATAAGTTAGTTCTAATTTTCGGTGCCTTTCTGAGATGGCTAACCTCAGGCCCCAGTGGGTCTTTTTCATCTGCCAGAGAGGCAGAGCAGACTGCCTAATATGAATATCTTGAGCCAATTGTCTTTCTTTATTGACCACCTCCTAACATCCCCTGTCTTACACTGGCATCTAGTTACTGGAATAAATAATAAATATAACTTTTGTCACACAGGGCTACTATACACAGGGGATTTTTTTTAGGAGGCATAAATCCCTAATATAGTTGAGCAAGAAACTTGCACCCTGTCCACCTCCTCCACTCTGCGCACCATACAAGGTACATTAAATTCAACTGTAATGCTGTCAACCCCTATCTATTCCATTAGTACATGGCTTACACTGAATTCTCAGATGGGTCTTTGCTGTAGATTGGATGACCCAGTTTCCCACACAGCAATCTGGTGGGTAGCACTTCTTAAAAAACATTGATATCGATTTGGTACTGGAATTTAGTGGTACAGATGTCCAATGATTCAATTTCTTCAAGAGATTAAATACCAGATGGAGTTATTAGTTACAGAATGATGTAGTGCGGTCTCTGGGGTTCCAGCCACAGTGTACAAGGTCTATTAATATGAAATTAAGGGTTGTAAATAGGTGCATCTAATCTCATAATAGGTACTCAGCCAGGTACAGGATTTGATTCCCCCGTTCATCCTTCTATTCAATTGCACTCTTCCAATGGCAAGGTTAGGGCAGGGATCTGACACCACTCTGAAAACCACTTTCTCATTTCATCTATCTCTTTGGGCAGCATAAAACTGGGTGATGTAATGACAACCAGAGAGAACTATTTAGATATTAGACCTTGTTTCACTGTCCCTCAGTCCTTAGAGTTTATTTAAATAGGAAAACTACATACAGTCCTTTGATTAAATGCAAGCAGACAGCAAAGGGAAAGAAAGCAAAGAACAGAAAATCAGTACCGAGCACTATTGGAGTCTGGATACAATTATCCCAAGTAAGGTTTCTAGTAAGGCAAATGCAACTCAACTGGGTCCTGGTTAACAAGAACATTCATGGCATGGTGCAGAACCAAAAAGGAATCTGTTCATTTTGCAGTAAGGATCCATCATGTAGTTCGGCAAGAGATTTTGAACTATATTTGACTGTTTCATTCTCCAAACATAGCATTGTGATGATACCGAGACTCACAAATACGTTTTTACATCAGAATATTTGACAAAATGTGACCCATTCTTTGGAGCTAGAAATGGGCACAAGGTTCATATAGGTTTGGTCAAAGAAACTTTAATGTTCTCCAAAGCACTTGTGGTATTAATGTTACAGTGTAGAGCCCACATGATCCTTCATTATCAGAAAACTGCAGATACCAGGGGTGGAGGAAGAGAAAGGGAGCTTCCTGCAATGGGAGATGTGAGTGGAGGTTGAAGAACAACTGGAGGCCCATGGGTTGGACGGTTACACAGTATAATATGTCCTTTGTGCTTTTGTCTATTTCCATTGCCCTCTGATTGTAGGACCTCAGGTAAAATACTCTCTCTGCCCTGCAATAAAACTGGTCTTGGGGCACCCAACTGGACAATTGGGCAGGGCTTACCAAAAAATGGGTGGGAATTTGGGTAGATCGTGGACATTTCTGAACATTTGTCTTGGTGTGGCTGGGCAGTAGAGCCTAAATGTCTTAATGTTTTATTTCAAAAGAGTTGGGCTGTCTGTACCCAAGGCACTTGTACTTCAACAAACATTGTTCTAGATCAACCAACGTTATTCTGTGGCAGCAATAGGAATATTGATCTTCAGTTATAAATAATCAGCTGTGTTCTCTCATTATCATAGGCTTTCGATTTGGATCATAAGAATAAATAAGAATACATTCACTGGGATCTCTGATCAACTGTAAGTCTGCAAAAGATAAAAACTGACATTATTAGGCAATAGAAATAAATCATGCTAGATATATGATATATAGATAGGCAATTTATTATCAACGAGTCTGCTACACTGAAAGCAGAATTATAATTTCTTATTAAGGGGTCAATTACTATAAAATAAATGAAGGGTCTGTTTTTTTTTCTTTATAGAGGTGCAGTGTTTTTATGAAATCAGGGTAGAGGTTGTTGTACATAAGGTATGATGGGTTTTTGGCATGATGGTGGGAGAGACCATGGTGCTGGGTAAGGGTATTTCCTTCACTTTGGTAAGCGAGTGAGATATTTTTTAGCTAGATGTGGAATTTCTTCAACTTTAACTTTTTGAAAGCTTATAATAAAGAATTATCATTTTAGAAAGACCCCTTATTTGGAAAACCCCAGGTCTTGATAACAGATTCTTGAAAACAGGTCCGTACCTGTATGTTTTGTGGCAGATATCATCTGGTCAACGTTCCTCCAGGAATGCCAGAACATCTGCCCCTCATAAACACAAACATGTAGTACAATTTTGGCCACACCCCCTGTGGGCACTACCCAACAATTAAACAATAAGCTAACAGGTACAGTAGGTTTTGATAAGACAAAAGGTTGAACTTGATGAATATGTTTTTTTTGTTGTTTTGTTTTTTTTAAACCACAGCTACTATGATACAAACTCACAGAAACTTTTACTGAAAAGCAAGGTAGTAACTATAGAGAAAAGAGATCCTGCAACTGCCAGGGGGTCCAGAAACTATAGGGGGCCCAAGAGGACCCAGGCAACTGAAATATATGGTTATGGAACATGTCAAAGTTTAGGGGCTCAATAATGTTGCTTTAGGGCCCACTTAGGGTTCACTAGCTGCTGCTGAAATTTTAATGAAGGAGATGCTCATATAATTTAGTAATAAGATCCCAATACAAACAGTTGATGTCACTCTATAATAAGCAGATCATATATATAGTAAAAATAATGGACTCATTTGCTAATAAGTCAATCAGTCATTGGTCTCTGGGGGGCAGTGGAGTTGCAGTGCCCTAAGTTAAACCCTACACTCCTAGCTGCTTCTCTCACACTGCTCTTTCTTCTCATTATTTGATATGTAAGTTGCATAGATTTCTATGTAAGTTACATAAGCTTTTAGACAATCGGGCCCCCCTTTGGATCAAAATTTGACTGGCCCAGGGACAACTGTTCCCCCCCATCTCCGATAGTGGATCTGTACCAAAACATAAGAGAGGAGATCAAAGAACTTGTGACTGATTCAAGAAAAGGTGAGATGAATTTGTTATACAAAACGTGCCCAGAAGTGCACAAAAATATTGTGTTAAACTTTCTTGAAGTTGCATTGGAGCTTAGGCAGCTTATATTCAAAAATATTATCTGGTTCTTTTTTATATGTCAGAGGGACTGGTTTGCCATGTGGTAAAGATTTTTTTCTTTCATACACAGGTTCACAAGGAAAAGGAGAAATTAAATACACGTATTGTTGATTGGTTACACACTAAAGCTCCTTCGCACCCCAGGTCAAGAAATCTCTTTCTAAAGCCCAATATACTGGGATCCAGGGCATTGCTTTGGCTGATATGTCTCATTGCATTGTGATGATATAAATGCATAGAAAGGACAACAGATTGAGATGGAAAGTAAAATATTTGTATTTCTAACTGAAGCACATATATATACAGTGGCTTGCAAAAGTATTCAGCCCCCTTGAACTTTTCCACATTTTGTCACATTACAGCCACAAACATGAATCAATTTCATTGGAATTCCACGTGAAAGACCAATACAAAGTGGGGTACACGTGAGAAGTGGAAGGAAAATCATACATGATTCCAAACATTTTTTACAAATAAATAACTGCAAAGTGGAGTGTGCGTAATTATTCAGCCCCCTGAGTCAATACTTTGTAGAACCACCTTTTGCTGCAATTCCAGCTGCCAGGCTTTTAGGGTCTGTCTCTACCAGCTTTGCCCATCTACAGACTGAAATCCTTGCCCATTCTTCTTTGCAAAACAGCTCCAGCTCAGTCAGATTAGATGGACAGCGTTTGGGAACAGCAGTTTTCAGATCTTGCCACAGATTCTCCATTGGATTTAGATCTGGACTGTGACTGGGCCATTCTAACACATGGATATGTTTTGGTTTAAACCATTCCATTGTTGCCCTGGCTTTATGTTTAGGGTGGTTGTCCTGCTGGAAGGTGAACCTCCGCCCCAGTCTCAAGTCTTTTGCAAACTCCAAGAGGTTTTCTTCCAAGAGTGCCCTGTATTTTGGCTCCATCCATCTTCCCATCAACTCTGACCAGCTTCCCTGTCCCTGCTGAAGAGAAGCCCCCCCAGAGCATGACGCTACCCCACCATATGTGACAGTGGGGATGGTGTGTTCAGAGTGATGTGCAGTGTTAGTTTTCCGCCACACATAGCGTTTTGCATTTTGGCCAAAAAGTTCTATTTTGGTCTCATCTGACCAGAGCACCTTCTTCCACATGTTTGCTGTGTCCCCCACATGGCTTGTGGCAAACTGCAAACGGGACTTCTTATGGTTTTCCGTTAACAATGGCTTTCTTCTTGGCACTCTTCCATAAAGGCCAACTTTGTGCAGTGCACGACTAATAGTTGTCCTATGGACAGATTCCCCCACCTGAGCTGTAGATCTCTGCAGCTCCCCCAGAGTCACCATGGGCCTCTTGGCTGCATTTCTGATCAGCGCTCTCCTTGTTCGGCCTGTGAGTTTAGGGGGACGGCCGTGCCTTGGTAGGGTTACAGTTGTGCCATACTCCTTCCATTTCTGAATGATCGGTGGAACAGTGCTCCGTAGGATGTTCAAGGCTTTGGAAATCTTTTTGTAGCCTAAGCCTGCTTTAAATTTCTCAATAACTTTATCCCTGACCTGTCTGGTGTGTTCTTTGGACTTCATGGTGTTGTTGCTACCAATATTCTCTTAGACACCCTCTGAGGCCGTCACAGAGCAGCTGTATTTGTACTGACATTAGATTACACACAGGGGCACTCTATTTAGTCATTAGCACTCATCAGGCAATGTCTATGGGCAACTGACTGCACTCAGACAAAGGGGGCTGAATAATTACGCACACCCCACTTTGCAGTTATTTATTTGTAAAAAATGTTTGGAATCATGTATGATTTTCCTTCCACTTCTCACGTGTACACCACTTTGTATTGGTCTTTCACGTGGAATTCCAATAAAATTGATTCATGTTTGTGGCTGTAATGTGACAAAATGTGGAAAAGTTCAAGGGGGCCGAATACTTTTGCAAGCCACTGTATATATGTATAAAAATCAGTGTTCCTTACCCTCATCTGTAAATATATCCATCCCAAGAACGATGTCATATTCCCATATACACCAGGTTTATTGGGTTGGGCACATCCGACCCCCCAGCTGGTTTCACCAACAAGCCACCAAGTGCCATTTGTTTCGGTTACTAAAGGTCCCCCGCCGTCCCCCTATGAAATCAAAACAGATAATTTGGAAACCATTTAATTAAGTGCAAATGGAAGCCTGTACTTCAAGTGCGGTCAAAGGCAACAGCACAAAATTAGTACAGATTTGGCCAATGTGCATTAATCCCCAAGGGCCCTTGATAATATAAATTATTATTCTGAAGTATACATTAATCTGTTTCTAATTTGTACAGATTTTTTTTTAGACTGTGGATGGTTGAATGAGGGACCACATATCATTTGTCTACAAATGGCGCAATCTGTGCACCAATGACATCCCAAGTTAGGAGCTGTCAGCCAGGTTTGTGGATATTTTGGTCATATATATTTGTGGCAAACCTATTTTGCTATATGCTACAGTAGTTCTTGGATCTATATTTTTACTTGCACGACTTTCATTTCGCTATTATTTGACTTACTCACAATTCTTTGTTTACCTGTCTGACTTCACTAACATTGGATGACATTAGTCATTATAGAAAATATTTGCCAGGCATGGATTCGTGGCTAATTTCCACGTTTCACCACTGGCGGATTTTTTTGCGAAGTGGGCAACAAAATTTGCTGCAGAAAAAATTTGTTGCACATCCAAAAATTGTCTCCCGCGTCAAAAGATTTGTAGCAAGCACCAAAAGAATTGTTGCGCATCAAAAAGAATTGTTTGCTCGTCAAAAGAATTGTCTCTTGCTTCAAAAAGAATTGTCTCTCATCAAAAGAATTGTCTCTCTAATCAATAGAATGGTCTCTCTCATGAAAAGAATTGTCTCTCATCAAAAGAATTGTCTCTCTAATCAATAGAATGGTCTCTCTCATCAAAAGAATGGTCTCTTTTATCAAAAGAATTGTCTCTCTAATCAATAGAATGGTCTCTCTCATCAAAATAATTGTCTCTCTAATGAAATAGAATGGTATCTCTCATCAAAAGAATGGTCTCTTTCATCAAAAGAATGGTCTCTCTCATCAATAGAATGGTCTCTCTCATCAAAAGAATTGTCTCTCATCAAAATAATTGTCTCTCTAATGAAATAGAATGGTCTCTCTCATCAAAAGAATTGTCTCTCATCAAAAGAATTGTCTCTCTAATAAAATAGAATGGTCTCTCTCATGAAAAGAATTGTCTCTCATGAAAAGAATTGTCTCTCATGAAAAGAATTGTCTCTCATCAATAGAATTGTCTTTCTAATGAAATAGAATGGTCTCTCTCATGAAAAGAATTGTCTCTCATCAATAGAATTGTCTCTCTAATGAAATAGAATGGTCTCTCTCATCAAAAGAATTGTCTCTCATCAAAAGAATTGTCTCTCTAATCAATAGAATGGTCTCTCTCATCAAAAGAATTGTCTCTCTAATGAAATAGAATGGTCTCTCTCATCAAAAGAATGGTCTCTTTCATCAATAGAATGGTCTCTCTCATCAAAAGAATTGTCTCTCATCAAAAGAATTGTCTCTCTAATGAAATAGAATGGTCTCTCTCATCAAAAGAATGGTCTCTTTCATCAATAGAATGGTCTCTCTCATCAAAAGAATTGTCTTTCTAATGAAATAGAATGGTCTCTCTCATCAAAAGAATGGTCTCTTTCATCAATAGAATGGTCTCTCTCATCAAAAGAATTGTCTCTCATCAAAAGAATGGTCTCTCATCAAAAGAATTGTCTCTCTAATGAAATAGAATGGTCTCTCTCATGAAAAGAATTGTCTCTAATGAAATAGAATGGTCTCTCTCATCAAAAGAATTGTCTCTTATCAAAAGAATTGTCTCTCTCATCAAAAGAATTGTCTCTCATCAAACATATTGTCACGCAACAATTTTTTTTGATGCACTACATTTTTTCCGTTTCTTGAATTTTTCACCGAAGCAAAACGGGACAGATTCGCTCATCACTAGATGACATCACTCTCTCACCTTCCCACTAGAGATATTTTTGCCAGACATTGATTCGCTGCAAAATTCCCAGGGAGGACCGAAAAGTCACGTTGGCTGTATATGCACATATAAATATATATTTTTGTACAGAAATGTACAGAAATCCCAGTGTTGGTCTTTTTTGGAATGTATACAGTATATATATATATATAAATACTTGTGCTTAATGTGTGGCATTTTCAAAGATATATTTGCACTCTTCTTTCATGTAGTAATGTGACTGCTCTTTATAAATGAGGCTCAATGTGTAGCAAATAGTGACCCATACCTGGCAGGAACCTATCCGCCCGTGCCGAGCATCAGCACATAGCATAGAAGGTGTAATGCTCCCATTATATACATGGGACTGATTGCACACGTGCGAGGGAACCAATTGCACTTCAGCATACTGCAGAGTCGTAGAAATGTTCCCTGGAGATAAAATGTCAACAAAAAATGTTTTATTATTTCTTGTGCTAAACAGGGGAAACAGGAAAACTGAAGGTGCTCCATGTTTGGTGTTTGTGGTATGTAAAACACTCCCACACAGCATCTATCTAATTACTCTACCTATAAAACAGCAGAAGAGACATTTACTAAGGGGCACATTTACTAGGGGCACATTTACTAAGCAATTTTGAGAATAAGTCCATTTTTGTTTACTTCTAGATATTTACGAATGGGGTTTTGATATTGTTTCTCGAAGAATTCAAGTTTTTCGGATATATTCCCCCCCAAAAAAATTTTTTTAGTTTTTTGAAAATAACTCCGTGATTTGGTTAACTTTTTTTTTTGTCAATTTTTTTGTCAGATTTGATCTGTCAAGTACCATTGAGTCCTATGGAGGTTTAGAACAATAGAGGAATAGAATAATCAGTGGCAGCCTGTCCTTGACACATTTTCAAGGGGAAGTTATTCCCATCATTGTTTTCTGTTTCACCCAGTTTCAAGGGGAAGCTAGTTCCATCAATGTTTTCTGTTTCACCCAGTTTCAAGGGGAAGCTAGTTCCATCATTGTTTTTTGTTTCACCCAGTTTCAAGGGGAAGCTAGTTCCATCATTGTTTTCTGTTTCACCCAGTTTCAAGGGGAAGCTAGTTCCATCATTGTTTTTTGTTTCACTCAGTTTCAAGGGGAAGCTAGTTCCATCATTGTTTTTTGTTTCACCCAGTTTCAATGGGAAGCTAGTTCCATTAATGTTTTCTGTTTCACCCAGTTTCAAGGGGAAGCTAGTTTCATCATTGTTTTTTGTTTCACCCAGTTTCAAGGGGAAGCTAGTTCCATCATTGTTTTTTGTTTCACCCAGTTTCAATGGGAAGCTAGTTCCATTAATGTTTTCTGTTTCACCCAGTTTCAAAGGGAAGCTAGTTCCATTAATGTTTTCTGTTTCACCCAGTTTCAAGGGGAAGCTAGTTTCATCATTGTTTTCGGTTTCACACGTTTTTGAGGGGAAGTTAATCCCATCATTGTTTTCTATTTCACCCAGTTTCACCCAAGTAAAACTTTAACACATCATTGTTTTCCAAGAATGAGCGCCAATGCTCCTAAAATGGGGGAAAGTAAAGAGGATTCATGGAAACAAATGTCCTTTTAATCTTGAATTTTTCGAGTTTTAACGTGATTGTGATTTCAATTTGTGAAAAATTTGTGATGTAAACTCAAAATTTTTGTACAAATGATTCAAGCATTATCATGACATTTTATAAATACAACAATAATTGGGTTTAATTCGAATTTATACCATGTCGAGTTTATACGACTTTCAAGGGCAGAAATAACAATTTTAGTTATCAGCCCCTTAGAACTAGTACCTTTCTAAATCTTTAATCCTGGACCTTTTCTTACCTCCTTGAGAGGTCGTATTCCAACCAGATATCCAACACTGCGTGCCGGCCTCCCAGAACATTCCGACATTGGGTAAGCACACCGGCTGGGTGGTATCTGAAAATAAGGCACATAAGATTCTTTTACATTGTATTTTCCCATAAGCAATGTCAGCATTTCCAGTAAAGAGTCACTGAGAGAGTGATTGTACTTACAGCTAAATTTAATGTCATTTGTCAGTTTCATTAGGGCGATATCGTTATCATTATCAGAAGAATTATAACCAGGGAACACAATGATCCTCTCTACAGAATAGCCATTGGCATCAGAGTAACTTGGCTGGGTCAGAGCCCCAGCGAAAACCTTCCAACCAGAAGCATTTGAATAAGATCTGAAAAGAAAATAGCTAAATGTGTGATGCTCAATTCTTAGATTTTTTTTAAACATATAAAATATAAATACACATTTACCCCCAGGGATTTTTATCTTTCCTTCTCGTTTAAGGCTGGAGTAAGCTGGGCTGGTGGTGGAGAAGGATGTGATGTCAGGGGAAGAAGTAGTTCATTTCCTTGTCTTCTGAGCAAGTAGGCACATCCCACTCTCCCTCCCCATTTCTGCATAGAAAAGTTTTCTTCTTTATGTTCTCATGTTATCTATTCATATAATCTGTCAATAACTGAATATAGTTGTTTTCATGAATGCACTGATATACTTAGGTTTCAGTATCTTTAAAATAATGAATGCTTGATCCAGGGAATGTTTCCGATTGCCATTGGGGTCAGGAAGGACTTTTTTCCTTCTTGAGGCATAATTGGCACTGGCTTCAGGTAGGGTTTTTTGCCTTCCTCTGGATCAAAACAGCGGATACATGATAATGTATTTTAAGTTTTTTTTTTTGTCACAGCAATGGTAGGACCTTGCCAGAGTAAAGCACAGGTAAATTTAGAAGAGGAAAAAAGGAGGTTCTCTCCTGTATGGTTCATTGATACAGACGCTACTACAGCTTGTGCTAGGTGACAGCCTGCTTGGATTTCCTATCATGGAGACACTGCAGATTCAGTCAACTGTAGGTAGAAGCAGCCTAATACTCAGTGGTGGATATAATGACATAGTGCTAATCTCAAATGGCAATTATGTGAAATTCAAGTCTTCGTGAGAAACGACAGTAGCAATCTCTTATGGAATTCTGGCATGAGAATATTGCCTAGGGTTAGGCTGGCAAGGTCCTATAAATTGGGTAAAATGTGAATGAATTCTGTGGCCATTTGGTGTGTAACAATGGGGTTCAGTGGGATGGCTCAAGGTAAAAGGTCAGTTGAGGAGACCCCTTGTGAAGGAAAGGAAAGGATGGAAGAAAAAGAAAATAAGAAAACAACATCCACACTTCAAAAACAATAAATTACTAACAACTGAGCTGCACCAACTTACCCATATACACAATGAGCTGCCGTCACTATCCACTTGGGGGAAATGATGGACCCACCGCATAAAAGTCCTGTTTTGTACCGTAGACCAACGTGCCACGGCCAGTTTCCTGAGGCAGCTTTAGTTCCTCCTACTTTATGACTGGCTACACTGTTATAAGATACACCACAACCTATAGGTAAGGGAATTAATACTGCATCAGAATGAAGCTGAAATTATCAGTAATAAAATTTTAGGGAGAGGGAAATGAAGTCAAATTTTTCTCATTTTTTTTTTTTTGAAACCATGAATAAACTCAATTCCACAAATGTCAGTCATTTATCAAAAAATCTGAACTGAAAAAGCACTAGTGGGAAAAAGTTGCTGAAAAGATTTGAAGAACCAGCGTCAAAACACCCCAAAACGTAGAAGACTACAAAGCAAAGATCTTCCAATTGTAAAAAAGGACATCTACCATTGACTTCTACATGATCTCAACAGGTTTAAGGTGGAGTGTTTTTGAATTTGGAATTGTTGTGGTTTTGTTGCATAATAAATTGTGGAAAAGTCATGTTTTTTTCCCAGCTACTTTTTCGGGGGTTTTGGTGTCGAAAAGCCTGACCTGAAAAAGTCGCAGCTTAGTAAAAGCCCCCAGACACATGTGATGTTCCTTATGGCAGCTTGAGAGATTATATGCAAGCAAATATCTGCTACAATGAATGTAGTCCAAAGGCATTTGTGAATATGGCCCAAAGGCATTTAAGACCAATGTCACATCATCATAAAAGATAGTATAACCATGGTCTTCTTCAGGAGAAAAGTACCGTGATAGGCAGATTGTCTGGGAAATACCTGGATAGGAGGTCCCAGTAAGTCCCGGTAAGGGGAACCACCCATTCACTGGGCAGTTCCAAGATGTCTGGCATCTTTGTAACCACCCAGTGAAGGGTAGAAGGCAAAGGAACTCCTATGGCAGGACAACTCAGTAGGGAAAGACTGTACTGTACTGGACCAGCGCCCAGTGAATAGAACAAGTTCATTTTTTGTGGTTTCAAACAAATAAAAATCCCCTCTCTTAATGTCTTTAGTGTATTCTTCCTTTTAGTTATATAAAATTGGGGGTTATGTAATAAAAGGCACAAAGTTTGCCCAGGAGCAGTAACCCATAGCAACCAATCACCAGGTAGAGTTTACTGGTCACCTGTTAAAAAGTACACATCTTATTGGTTGCTATGGGTAACTGCTACTGGGCAAATTTAGTGCCTTTTATTACATACAGGTAGTGATGGGTGAAAAAATTCGGCAGGTATGAATTTGTGGTGAATTTCCGTGTTTCACCATTGGCGGATTTTTTTTGTGAAATGGGTGACAAAATTTGGCGCAAAGAAATTCACCACGCGTCCAAAAATTTTCTCAAGCGCCAAAAGAATTGTCTCTCTTGTCAAAACAATTGTCTTGAGCCAAAAAGAATTGTCTCTTTCATCAAAAGAATTGTCTTGCGTGAAAAAGAATTATCTCTCATCAAAAGTCGCGTGTACTGTCGTGCGTATTGTCGCACGCTACAATTTTTTATTTTGACATGCTATTCGTTTTGAGAGATTCGCAAATTTTTCGGCAAAGCGAAATGGGACAGATTCGCTCATCAGTATATATAGGGGAAAGAGTTATAAATTTGTTGATTTAATGATCATATCGTAACACTTACTTATGCAACGCAAGGAGACCACTTGTCCCAATGAACAGGAAGAGCTGTAAATAAATGTAGAAGTTGATTTAATATATAAGTTCATTATAACAAGCTATTAAATATACATAGTAGAACAAGGACATTGAATGCAGAACCCTAACATATACCGATAATGATAATGGTGTACTTAAGCTAGACTAACCACTTATATATACAGGTATAGGACCCATTATCCAGAATGCTCGGGACCAAGGGTATTCCGGATAAGGGGTCTTTCCGTAATTTGGATCTCCATACCTTAAGTCTACTAAAAAACCAATAAAACATTAATTAAACCCAATAGGATTGTTTTGCATCCAATAAGGATTAATTATATCTTAGTTGGGATCAAATACAAGGTACAGGTATCGGACCCCTTATCCGGAAACCCGTTATCCAGAAAGCTCCGAATTACGGAATGCCCGTCTCCCATAGACTCCATTTTAATCAAATAATTCAGAATTTTAAAACTGATTTCCTTTTTCTCCGTAGTAATAAAACAGAACCTTGTAATTGATTCCAACTAAGATATAATTACCCCTTATTGGGGGCAGAACAGCCCTATTGGGTTTAATTAATGGTTAAATGATTCCCTTTTCTCTGTAATAATAAAACAGTACCTGTACTTGATCCCAACTAAGATATAATTACCCCTTATTGGGGGCAGAACAATCCTATTGGGTTTATTTCATGGTTAAATGATTCCCTTTTCTCTGTAATAATAAAACAGAACCTTGTAATTGATTCCAACTAAGATATAATTACCCCTTATTGGGGCAGAACAGCCCTATTGGGTTTATTTAATGGTTAATTGATTCCCTTTTCTCTGTAATAATAAAACAGTACCTGTACTTGATCCCAACTAAGATATAATTACCCCTTATTGGGGGCAGAACAGCCCTATTGGGTTTAATTAATGTTTTATTGATTTTTTAGTAGACTTAAGGTATGGAGATCCAAATTACGGAAAGACCCCTTATCCGGAATACCCTTGGCCCCGAGCATTCTGGATAAAGGGTCCTATACCTGTACAGTTAAATTTTTACAGAGAAAAAGTAATCAATTTAAAAATCTGAATTATTTGATTAAAATGGAGTCTATGGGAGACAGGCTTTCCGTAATTCAGAGCTTTCTGGATAAGTGGTTCGATACCTGTACTTGTCTTTGGGTTATCCTTCTGGATTAAGTCTATTTTTGTAACAATACAAGGGGAGTGGCACTTGCGTCATTATGACCGTGGAAATTACGGCGCACAGACATATTACGCCATTACAAATGTGCAATAGCAGAAGTATGGTGAATGAGAAAAATCTGAAATGCATGTTGGGAAAAGAAAACTACAGGCTGAGAAACGCATATAATCAGCCGTGTGTGGTTTTATTCGCATATTTACGCTCAAACCCACATTTTTGAAAACCCAACTTAAAAAGTTCCCATTGTGACCTCGCCCTTAGGATAAAAGTTTGCTCCAAGTATTGTATCCCACAATAGCCAATCAGGTGTTTGTTTCTAAACAGCACACCAATGAGGAGCAAATCTGTCCCGTTTGGCTTCGGCAGAAAATTCATGACACTTCTAAAAATTTAGCAAAATGGTGAAAAATTCACAAAACGTACTGTGCGACTTTTTTTTACGCCCCCCCTTTTTTTTTTTACATGACCAAACCCTTTTTTGAGGCAACTGCAGCGTTTTTTATGCGACTTTGCCTTTTATGACTCGAAAGTGATTTTTTTCACCTAAATTTTCAATTGCAAAATCCATGCCTGTTGAAAAAATGTACTCATCACTACCAGTAACTGCTTCCCGCTGATTGGTTGCTATGGGTTACTGGCACAAACTTCCACCTCTTATAACAGTAGCCCCATTGATCTGAAATGAATGACTATATTAATAGATGGATAATAAATGAGAGCAAATATTAATCATACCTGTGCTCAATGCTGGAATACAACTTGCTGGTCTGAGATCCATTCTTTAACTGGAAATACCCATTGGGGGCGTACGTGGAGTTCATTGTATCAGATCTGTTATAGCTGCTCCTGAAGAAGAGACCAAACATGGCTGTCAGGATGAACGTTACAATGGCACACATATTAGCAGTGTAAGAATAGAAGGAATCTAATATAAAACGGAAGATACACTATGGTATACAGTATTTAGGGAATAGAAAATATTTGCGGAATTAGTTCACAGCACCAATGCATGCAATTTTTGCCATAAATTGCACAACGTGCCCAATGTATACTAAGGATCTACTACAGGAATCACAATGCAAAATTTGTGTCAGATTTAACAATGTTTCAACAAAGCTATAAAGTGGGTAAGTACAAAATGCATGACCCCTCCTACACCCAATGTACCCCCCCCAGTATGTAGAGTTTTGAGTCCTGCTAGGGTTTCCACCTGACCTGTATTTTATCGGCTAGGCCAGGGTTGGTATTACAAGTTACTTGCATTGTATTAGCCAGTAAATTCATAGTCCCTAGTTGTTCCGACCCGGCCCACCTCCAATGCGCCCCAAAGCACTCACTCTGCTCCCCCAAACCCTACCTATTCAACCAATCTGTAACAAAGCAATCCCTTCCTGGCACAGCCAGCCCCTGAAATGTTGTTACTCCACCCCAATTCCATGACTTCGCCCCTCTCTATCCCGCCCCCTGCCCCCTATGTCATCATCCAGTAAAGCCTTAAAAAGATGGTAACCATACTCATCCCCAGTATATATATTAGAAGAAAATAAGCTCTAGGGAATAGTCAAATTGCCCTCTTGGCGGTCACAAAGGACATTTTTCCCCCCTAAGGAAAACTGGAGGGGCTTCAGATGGAATGTACTGTATATAAAGTATAATAACTATAGGTTATAGAATATAAAAGGCATTTAATTGATATCAGTAATATATTTACCCATTGTATCCAATGTCCTGGCAGGCCAATCTCCCATAGGCATCAGTCCAGTTATCAGCGCACACAGGCAGCCATGCTGACTTTAATGTAGAATAGACCTGCAGTTGGGAGTCTGCTCCATATAATCGCACTGGGGGAGAAAGTAGGTTTGTTCCTTACAAAATGTCCTGTAACTGCAACTAACTGGCTCCATGTTGGCTCCAGTAGGGCCATGTGTGTTGGTCAGGGCTCAGCCAGGAACACATTTAGTAACCACATCCTTGGCACCATACTGAGGAACTATTTTAATGTTGGTTGTTCATGTCTTAAAAGCTAAGCTTTTTTATTTTATTTTCTGGGTATATCAGAAATATGTGTTATTGCATGCATAGCATACAACTGATATGGAAAGCCCCATTTCTCCTAAGTGTGCCAATAGCATATTTTTAGCCAATAAAGCACTATAACCACAGTAAGTATTTTTTTTTTTAGTTTATTTTTGAGAAGGCTACACAGTATACACAGTACAGGTATGGGATCTGTTATCTGGAAACCTGTTATCCAGATTTATAGAATAATTCAGATTTTAAAAATGGATTTTCTTTTTCTCTGTAATAATGAAACAGTACATGTACTTGATCCCAACTAAGATATAATTACCCCTTATTGGGGGCAGAACAGCCCTATTGGGTTTATTTAATGGTTAAATGATTCCCTTTTCTCTGTAATAATAAAACAGTACCTGTACTTGATCCCAACTAAGATATAATTACCCCTTATTGGGGCAGAACAGCCCTATTGGGTTTATTTCATGGTTAAATGATTCCCTTTTCTCTGTAATAATAAAACAGTACCTGTACTTGATCCCAACTAAGATATAATTACCCCTTATTGGGGCAGAACAGCCCTATTGGGTTTATTTAATGGTTAAATGATTCCCTTTTCTCTGTAATAATAAAACAGTACCTGTACTTGATCCCAACTAAGATATAATTACCCCTTATTGGGGCAGAACAGCCCTATTGGGTTTATTTCATGGTTAAATGATTCCCTTTTCTCTGTAATAATAAAACAGTACCTGTACTTGATCCCAACTAAGATATAATTACCCCTTATTGGGGGCAGAACAGCCCTATTGGGTTTATTTAATGGTTAAATGATTCCCTTTTCTCTGTAATAATAAAACAGTACCTGTACTTGATCCCAACTAAGATATAATTACCCCTTATTGGGGCAGAACAGCCCTATTGGGTTTATTTAATGGTTAAATGATTCCCTTTTCTCTGTAATAATAAAACAGTACCTGTACTTGATCCCAACTAAGATATAATTACCCCTTATTGGGGGCAGAACAGCCCTATTGGGTTTATTTAATGGTTAAATGATTCCCTTTTCTCTGTAATAATAAAACAGTACCTGTACTTGATCCCAACTAAGATATAAATAATCCTTATTGGATGCAAAACAATCCTATTGGGTTAATTAATTTTTTAGTGATTTTTTAGTAGACTTAAGGTATGGAGATCCAGATTATAGAAAGTCCCCTTATCCGGAATAACCTTGGTCCCAAGTATTCTGGATAACAGATCCTATACCTGTACAGTACTCTACAACTTGTAATTTATGGGCAGACAAAAACTAAAAAATTCTTAATTTTACAGTAAATGCTGGGGATGGATCGTTCCTTACCACAATTCTCTTCATCATCTCCATAAGGGCAGTCTGCTATACCATTGCATATCTGTTTGGCACTGATACACATAAAAGTGGAGATACAATACATTGGGCAGGAAGGCAAACTTGGGAATATTATTGGTCCTGTAAATGTAAAAAAAAAAATAATCTCTTTATACCATATAGGTACAAAGGTACTTTTTAGTATAACCCATTTAATGGATTAGAGCACGTAAGGGTGTCTTAAAATCTGTTGTTCACTACTGACAACTAACCCATATTAGCCTAGGAGGACATCATCTAAGACTGGAATGTTCTTAGTCCACATAATCATTTCACAGACAGGTTCTGTGGCCAGACTTATACATGTTATTTAGCAGCCCCCAGTTCCTCAGTGTTTTCTTACTTGCAAGATCTACAATTTCCCTTTCTCCTTATCAACAAGCTTTAACCCATTTCCTTTCTCTTGTGCTTTTCCCTTTACTCTTCTTCTCTTTTTTGTGCCCCAAATTTCACTTTCCTCTTGTCCTCATTTCTCATTTTCAGCTGCCCTCGTTAATTCCTAATTTATTAAGCCCTATTCTGTTTCATTTGAAATTTACTGTAGTGCAAGAGTTTTATTGTACCTTAGGGGTTAGCTCCTCAGTCCCCAGCACTGCCAATACCCCTCTTTATACCCTGTTTTTTTTTATACAAACCCTCCAGGACAACCACTCGTTGCACTCATCCACATTGAAAAATAACTTGCCAAAACATCCGTGCCATTAAATTGCCCTTTCTATGCATAAGAATTGAAGTATATTGCACTATTTTAACATCTAATAAGTCATTGTTTTTGTTTGTTTATTTGACCCATAATATATGGGTAGATATGTAGATAACTAGCTGTCTAATTCCAGGCAATGTCACTGATTTGAGTTGATAGATAGATAGATAGATGATAGATAGATGATAGATGATAGATAGATAGATGATAGATAGATAGATAAATGATAGATAGATAGATAGATAGATAGATGATAGATAGATAGATAGATAGATAGATAGATAGATAGATAGATAGATAGATAGATGGACAGATGATAGATATATAGATAGATGGACAGATCATAGATAGATAGATAGATAGATAGATAGATAGATAGATGATTGATAGATAGATAGATGGAAAGATGATAGATGATAGATAGATAGATAGATAGATAGATGGGCAGATTATAGATAGATAGATAGATAGATAGACAGATTATAGATAGATAGATAGATAGATAGATGGACAGATGATAGATAGATAGATGATAGATAGATAGGTGATAGATAGATAGATGGACAGATGATAGATAGATAGATAGATAGATGATAGATAGATAGATAGATAGATAGATAGATAGATAGATAGATAGATCATAGATAGATAGATAGATAGATAGATAGATAGATGATAGATGATAGATAGATAGATAGATAGATAGATAGATAGATAGATAGATAGATAGATAGATGATAGATAGATGATAGATAGATAGATGATAGATAGATAGATCTATTTTATGATGATGATGATGATGTTTATGTATGTAAGTGTATAGATAGGTAAGTATAGGCTGTGGGTGCTGGGTTTACTTGGAAGGGTTGAACTTGATGGACTCTTTTTTCAACCCTATGTTACTATGTAACTATATATTATTTTGTGGCACAGTGTCTGGGGAAAAAACTAGAGGAAAGGTACATATCTCCCAGAATGCTCTATGAGTACCACCATAAAATGAGAGTAACAGAGGCTCAATAAAAATAAACGTGCAGACGCTGTGAGTGATGAGTCACCACCTGGGGGGGAGGAGCCCTCTGCCAAGGGAGCAGGAAGTAGGAAGAAGTAGTGAAGCGGGTGCTGAGGGAGGGAGATTTGGACAAACTGCCCTAATTGACACTATATCTTTGCTGTAAAGAGCAGAACCATTATGGTTGGTTTGTTATGCACTTTTACAACTTAGTTCTCTCTTGAAAACCTCAGTTGCAATTAAAACAGATGGATTTCTATTTACATTTACCCTGGATATAGCTTCTTTCCAAGCTGCCATTTGAGTGAATTCCCACAACATGTATTGTGTATCTCCCTGGTTGCACTGGCAGATACATTAGATAGTTTCAAGAAAAAGTTGGATGACCTGGATAGGTAGCATTTAGCCAAGCTTCATGTGCGAGTGGAAAGTCACTTCTGCATCCCAAAGTGAAGAATCTATGATATTTGGCACTTAGGTTCCTTTATCTGTTATTGTCAGCACTTAAGGAGTTAATGTAATTCACACAAACAGAGAAAAAAAGAACATTTTTAAAGCCTTAAATGAAATGCCTTACCGCAATTCTCCTCATCATCTCCATAAGGGCAGTCTGCTATACCATTGCATATCTGGTTGGCTCTGATACAGTTGGAAGAGAAGCTACAGAATTGGCAGGTTGGAAAGGTCGGAAGCATTTGGGGTCCTGTAAATGTAAAGAAAATCTCTTTATAACATTTACTGAAAAATACATTTTTGCAAGTATTACTCGTTGTGGATTAAAAACTCTTTATGCCATTTTTTTGGAAAACATACAGGGCCTGATTCACTAAAGTGCAATAAAACATGCGCTATTTATAGCGTGCGGTAAAAATTTATCTCATCTTAATTTTCGCGACTTTTCGCACGATTCACTATAAGCATACTTGCGCTATTTTACGAGCGATATTGCATGCGTAACTCATGAAGACTATTTCAATGCGGTATTTGCCAGTACATGCGCTAAATAATGCATATGGTAGCATATAAATAGTAGCATATAAATGGTAGTATATAAATAGTAGCATATAAATGGTAGCATATAAATGGTAGCATATAAATAGTAGCATATAAATGGTAGTATATAAATAGTAGCATATAAATGGTAGCATATAAATGGTAGTATATAAATAGTAGCATATAAATGGTAGATGCTTATAAATAGTAGCCACTAGTGATGAGCAAATGTGTTCTGGTTATCTTTAGTGAAAAATTAGCAAATCTTTTGAAAGATCCACGAAACGGCAAAAATGTTGAGCGGGCAAAAAAATTGTTGCCCGTGATGCTTGTACAGGTATCGGACCCCTTATCCGGAAACCCATTATCCAGAAAGCTCCGAATTACGGAAAGCCTGTCTCCCATAGACTCCATTTTAATCAAATAATTCAGAATTTTTAAACTGATTTCCTTTTTCTCTGTAGTAATAAAACAGTACCTGTAATTGATCCCAACTAAAGTATAAATAATCCTTATTGGATGCAAAACAATCCTATTGGGTTTAATTAATGTTTTATTGATTTTTTAGTAGACTTAAGGTATGGAGATCCAAATTACGGAAAGACCCCCTTATCCGGAATACCCTTGGTCCCGAGCATTCTGGATAATGGGTCCTATACCTGTATAAATTTTTGGACGTGCAGTGAATTTTTGCGTGGCGAATTTTTTCATGCGTTTTGCCATTGGCGGATTGTTTTGCGAAACGCATGAAAAAATCCGCAGCGGAAAAATTCAACGCTCGTCCAAAAATTTGCTGCGAATCCATGCCTGGGGAAGCATTTCATCACTTGTAGCCAAATATAAATAGTCGCGCAAATGAACGCACGCCATGTTAGCCATACACGCCAATACTTGCGGAAAATTACTGTATTAAAAATGACCATTTTGCTGCAAACTGGCAGCTGCGTCACTCTAGGGGAAACACAGACTTGAATAAATAACACTGTAAGTCCATATTTTATTGCCAAAAGCTCATTTACTGTACTTTTCTATAATTATCGCCTGCCTGAAGTAGGTGTTAATTTTCGCATAGCCTAATGTGATATTTAGCGCGCCTAAGTTATAGTGAATCATGCGATCGTATTCTTTTCAGCGCGGAAATTAACGCATGCATTAAAACTAGCGCGAGAAATACTGCATGCGAAAATGGCGACTTATCACACGCGATAATACTATGGTGAATCGCGCGCAAATTATCGCAACTTATTTAACGCAAAAAAGCGTGCGATAAATTTATCGCACTTTAGTGAATCGGGCCCACAGTTTATTATAACAATATTAGCAGGTTAGGGCTATTAAGGACCTCATAGAGTCAGTTGCTCCCTCCCTAGAACTCCCTTTTTATTACCCATAATATTTGCCCAGGACATTTTTAATCTAAGATTGGAATATTATTTCTTACTTGGCAACTTCACCATGTTTGAAATTATGACAATAAATAAATCTAAAGCAACTGGACTTGTTACCTAACAATGACTTAACAAGTCCAGTTGCTTTAGATTTATTTATACTAAATACATGTTCAAAATTGTGTCTTCTTTCCTGAAGAAGAAAATTTTTTACGTGCGTCATTTCCGCCGTTTCGCGAATCTTTTGAAAAATTCACAAATTTTTCGGTGAAGCGAGACGGCGAAAAATTTGCAAAGCGACTATTCTTTTGACGCGTGACTATTTATTTTGAGACTGCGACTATTCTTTTGACGCGCGACTATGTTTTTATGCCGCGACTATTCTTTTGACGCGCGACTATTTATTTTTGGACACGTGGCCAATTTTTTCCTCTGCAAATTTTTTCATCCGTTTCGCGAAACAATCCGCCAATGGCCAAATGTGGAAATTCGCAGCTAATCCATGCCTGGCGAAACATTTCGCCCATCACTAATTACTATTCCTTACCGCAATTCTCTTCATCATCTCCAAAAAGGCAGTCTCCTACACCATCACATATCTGGCTGGAACTGATGCAGCTGAACGAGAAGCTACAGTACACTTGGCAGGTAGGTGGGCTTAATAGTATTGCTTGTCGTGAGGCTGTAAAACAAAAAAAATATATATTTATTATATAATATACAGATTACAGAAAAACATTTGTATTTATTAAGACAATATCAGCAGATCAGGGTTAAAAGGAGTGAGATAAAGTCAGTTGTTCACTCCCTTTTTATTATTGCAGTATTGTATCTTCACTGGTGATGAGCGAATCTGTTCCGTTTCGCTTCGCCAAAAAAATCGCGAATCTTTCAAAAGATCAGCGAAACAGCGAAAATGTAGTGCGGGAAAAAAATTGTCGCCCGCGGCTATTCTTTTGTCGCCCGCGGCTATTCTTTCGTCGCCCCTGTGCCTATTATTTTGACGCCCACGACTATTCTTTTTTGAGCCGGTGACAATTTTCGGACCTGCAGCAAATTTTTCCGCGGCAAATTTTTTCATCCATTTCGTGAAACAATCCGCCAATGGGGAAACACGGAAATTCGCCGTGAATCCATGCCTGCCGAAACATTTCGCCCATCAATAATCTTCACCTTGTTCCCATGATCTCTCCTCAAATCGGGAAATCATCTTTTCGGTCAGCTGAAAACAATATTTAAGTGGGGTGGTACAATGTGTCCAATTTTGTTTCTTATTAAAAGAACCAGAAGTTTAACTGATTAAAACTTGTCTCCATGTTTTCTTGACACTGTGTGTGTGTATCACATAGCAAATGAGCTTGGAATACACAAGTTACATAGTTACATAGGGTTGAAAAAAGACCAGAGTTCATCAATTTCAACCCTTCAAGTAAATATATAAATACCTGGGGTTTATTCGGATAAGGGACCTTTCTGTAATTTTGGATCTCCATACCTTAAGTCTACTAAATGATCATTAAAACATGAAATAAACCCAATAGGATTGTTCTGCCCCAATAAGGGGTAATTATATCTTAGTTGGGATCAAGTACAGGTACTGTTTTATTATTACAGAGAAAAGGGAATCATTTAACCATGAAATAAACCCAATAGGGCTGTTCTGCCCCAATAAGGGGTAATTATATCTTAGTTGGGATCAAGTACAGGTACTGTTTTATTATTACAGAGAAAAGGGAATCATTTAACCATTAAATAAACCCAATAGGGCTGTTCTGCCCCCAATAAGGGGTAATTATATCTTAGTTGGGATCAAGTACAGGTACTGTTTTATTATTACAGAGAAAAGGGAAATTTAATTATTTGATTAAAATGTAGATTATAAGAGATGGCCTAACAGGTTTCCAGTTATTGGATCCCATACCTGTATAGTATATATATATATATACAGCAAGAAATTCAGCATCTTGCTAAAGGCCTTTGTATAGACTAAAACGTCAATCTAAATAAATGTTGCATTATTTTTTAAAATTCTGGAAGTGCTGGATTCCTTGCTCTGTATATACTGAACTACAATTAGGCACCCAGATAATCTCTTTTGTTGATGAGTGATTTATATAAAGTTTCACTTACCAAAATACCCGATAAGTATTACAGCCACAATTACCACTATGATGACTGTGATTGTAGTTACATAAATCTTCTTTTCTTAAAGAGAAAATCAATTGTTAATAGCAAACAAAGACTGCAACCATAAGGTTTTGGGTAGTAATTATGAAGCAAAATACAATAATCTTAGCTTGACTTCCCCCTTAATTTTCTCCTTTTTTTTGGTAATGCTCAGTGGGTGGGGAGGGGGGATACCGGATTTTCTGTTAATAAGACAGTGAAAAGATAACTGTCCCCCTAGACACTGACCCCCTAAACTTTGGGCTGTCACTATATATCGTCTCTCCTATAGTCCTATAGTGAAAATCTGAACATTAAATTTGATGGCTACAAAGGAGAATGCAAAAATCTTCCAACTTCCACTGTATGCGTCATAAAAAAATGGTAGTTAAAGGAACTGTGAAAGTCAAAACAAGATCTGTAAGAAAACCTTCAGAAAGAATAGATCACATGCTGGCCAGAAAGGCAAAGACAAACCCTCATATGATTGCAAAGAAGGGGCAAGAAGGTTTGGCTGAAACAGGAACGGTAATTTTTGTGGATAACAAGCTGTGTAACTCCAAGCAGTGTCATTTAGAGGCTACTAAAGAAAATAAAGTGCTGTCTTGAATAAAAAACAAAAAAATGGCATCAACTTGAGAGATTAAAATATAATTTTGCCTTTTTATAGGCCCCTGGTAAGGCCTATGGGGGGCAGTTTTGGGCTCCAGTCCTTAAGAAGGATATTAATGAGCTGGAGAGAGTGCAGAGACTGCAACTAAACTGGGAAAGGGGATGGAAGATTTAAACTATGAGGTTAGACTGTCAGGGTTGGGGGGCACTTGCGAGGGGACTAATTACTCACTATAGGACAGATATCAGGGGATCTTTTTTCCCATAGAGAAGATCTACACACCAGAAGTCACTCCTTTAGACTTGAGGAACAGAATTTTCATTTAAAAGCGTAGGTGGTTCCTCACGGTGAGGGCAGTGTGAGGGTTGGGGAATGCCCTGCCGGGGGATATTGGGTAGGGGTTCTTCACGGTTAGGGCAGTGAGGAGGTTGGGGAATGCCCTGCCGGGGGATGTTGGGTAGGGGGTTCCTCACGGTGAGGGCAGTGAGGGGGTTGGGGAATGCCCTGCTGGGGGATGTTGGGTAGGGGGTTCCTCATGGTGAGGGCAGTGAGGTTGGGGAATGCCCTTCCTAGTGATGGGGTAATGGCAGATTCAGTTAATGCCTATAAGAGGGGCCTGGATGGTTTCTTGGGAAAGCATAGTATCCAAGGCTATTGTGATACTAATATCTGCAGTTAGTATAGTATATGTATTGGTATATACAGTTTATATATGTGAATGTATAGATATGTCTGTATGAGTGTGTGTATATATGTGCACTGGGGTTCTATAGAGGGGTTGAATTTGGACTTTGAGCATTTTTTCCCTAATCTGTATAGAAAAATCAGGAGTAACCCCTACTTAATTCAGCAGGGACATCTTAGGTGAGAGATCAGTAGGTTCCTCACTTCTTGTTATTGACAGGCATGTGTGCTTATTTACAGAGAATCTAGCAAGATACCGCACTTCCTTCTGGAAATGAGCTCCTGTGGTTACTGATAAGGGTCTGTGATAGTAAGGTCCCCCTCTTCCTGGTCTTAGCTACATTTTGGAAAAATCTTGATATTTCCTAACATAGGGCTTCAGTTCATGACAATGACATACTACGATCCCAGGGTGGTGATCTTGTTGGAGGTGCTGTTCCAGACTGGCCAGTTGGTTCTGCAGGGCTGTACGGTGGCGGCGGGGGTACAGGCCGCATTGGTACTGCATAGGGAAGGGATTCATAGGGAGGCGGTGCCGGATATTCATAGTTCTTCTTGTTGGGTGGGATGACAGAATGTTTTAAACAGAACACACACACAATTAGACAGTATACTGTAGCGTAAAACCTACAGAACATATTTACATATTTACTTTAGTTCAAAATATATATTCACCTACCAAATTAGCTTCCATTTCAGCCTCAAAGTGAGAAGATCAAGAGCTGAATTTGTATAACCTAGAATTAAGCACAGGGGATAGGAAAACAACCAACTTTTTTTATATGAATAAAACAAACCTACACTGTAAATCCTACATCCAAAGTTCATATTGACTGAAATGATCTCTACTGTACAGAGCTGCGTACATACGTAGTGATGAGCGAAAATTTGTGAATCTTCCAAAAGATTAGCGAAACGGATGAAATTGTCTCCCGCGGCTATCTCCCGCGGCTATTCTTTTGTCGTTCGGCTATTGTTTTGTTGCCCGCAGCTATGCTTTTGTCGCCCGCAGCTATTCTTTTGTCGCCCGCAGCTATTCTTTTGTCGTCCGCGGCTATTCTTTTGTCACGCGCCCATTGTTTTGTGCTCGCGGCTATTGTTTTGTCGCCCATGGCTATTGTTTTGTCCCCCGTGGCTATTGTTTTGTCGCCCGCGGCTATTCTTTTGTCGCCCGCGGCTATTCTTTTGTCACACGGCTATTATTTTGTCGCCCAGCTATTTTGCATTATTTTTGAAACACCTGGGCATTAACATATAGTAATTAACTTTTCTTTGTGCAGCTCAGGTAGAACAATGAAAGCAATAATCTGATTGGATTCCTTGGTTCCAGGTGCAAATTTTGGCCAGGTTTAATAAATAAGCACCACTATGTTAAACTTCTGTTTAAGAAATATGAATACTGCAAAGCACACTGAAACAAACAGCTTGACTACAGCTTCAAACATACAAAGTGTCTCTCTTCAGGAACATTGCAAAGCACTGTAGGCATACATAACAGAAGTGTTAGAATAATGGGGTCCCTATTCTTCTTTCCATATCAACTTGCTGCTTAGTGCCCAAACATTCTCTCTCATGACAAACCTACTTGCATTATACTGTAGGTGATTTCAAAATTCCCACTGACAACTGTGCTTCTTCACTACCTCTAAACTAATAGTGGACTGGCTCACCTACTCATGGTTTTATATTCTGCTACACGTGCCACCCTGCCAGCCTCACTATCTCTCCTATCCTCCAATCCTTTCTCAGCTCTTCCCGCCGTTGCTTTGTCCAGTCAAACTCCAACCTTTGCCAGCTAGCTCAACTCTCAAGATTTAGCAGATCAGCTAAACGCCAGTGGAGAAACTCACAAACTGATCCTGATTTGATTCACTTTAGGTTCCTGCTCTCCTGCTACAATCAAGCTCTATCACTAGCTAAATATCTGTAATTCTCATCACTATTCTCTCTAAACCATAACAACTCTTTGATACATTTAATTACCTACTGCCCTCTACATCCTCCCACCAGTTCTGTAACTGCTCAAGACCTTGATTATTTCTTTAAAGGGATTCTATCATGATGTTTATGGGTTACTTTTTATTTCTAAATGACACTGTTACACAGCAAATAATTCACTATTCCTTTTAAACTTTTATTCTTGAACCAACAAATGTATTTGTAGCTGTAATATTGGTGTGTAGGCGCCATCTCAGTGCCTTGTGCCTGAGTCTGAGCTTTCAGCCAGCGCTACACATTAGAACTGCTTTCAGCTAACCTATTGTTTCTCCTACTCCCATGTAACTGGAGGAGTCCCAAGCCGGACTTGGATTTCTTACTATTGAGTGCTATTCTGATACCTACTGGGAGCTGCTATCTTGCTCCCTTCCCATTGTTCTGCTGATCGGCTGCTGGGGTGGGGGGGGGATATCACTCCAACTTGCAGCGCAGCAGTAAAGTGTGCCTGAGTCTGAGCTTTCAGCCAGCGCTACACATTAGAACTGCTTTCAGCTAACCTATTGTTTCTCCTACTCCCATGTAACTGGAGGAGTCCCAAGCCGGACTTGGATTTCTTACTATTGAGTGCTATTCTGATACCTACTTGGAACTGCTATCTAATTGGGCACGTCAAAAAAAAGTCGCAGTTGTGTCAAAATTGGGTGCAATCACGTAAAAAAAGACCCAGGTGACAAAAGAATTGATGCAACTGCATTTTTTGAATTTTTTTGCCGTTACGCAAATTTTCTTGCCGTTACACAAATTTTATAGACAGTTGACAGATTTGCTCATCTCTAAAGGTCACTATTCCATACTCATTCTTCAAGATATTTCTTCAGCCTTTGACACAGGTGACCACCCACCCAACCTAAACCTTCTGTACTCATCTTGCACTCATGGCACTGCTCTTCTTTTGGATCTTTCCTTTAAAGTTCCTTTGTCCATTTCTCTCTTCACCTCATTTCCTTTCACTTTACTGGAGTTCCTGGAGATTCTGTCTTAGGCCCTTTGCTGTTCTCACTACTTTTCTAGGAAAATGTATTCAGCCATGCAGACTCCAGTATCACTTTTATACTGATAACACCAAAATTTACCTGGTTACTAGTGATGAGCAAATTTTTTCGCTAGGCATGGATTCACAGCGAATTTCTGAATTTCGCCATCGGCGGATTGTTTTGCGAAACTTCCATGAAAATTCTGTGAGGAAAAATTTGACGCAGGCGACTAAATAAATTGTGCGACAACTGCTTTTCGCTAATTTTTCGCAGTTTCACTAATTTTCTTGCTTTTTCGCGAATTTTATGGCGAAGCGAAACAGGACAGATTCGCTCATCACTACTGACTACTACTGCCCTTTATTCTTCTCTCCTTTCCCAAGTTAAAGATTGTTTTTCTGCTCTCTCCTCCTGGATGTCACAGAACCAACTGAAACTGAATCTCTCAAAAACAGAATTCATTATATTTCTTCCAACATCTTCCATTGTACCTTAAGGCACAGATGAGGCCTGGGGCGGATATTTCCGGCAAGAGGAAAAGCGCTTGCTGAAAATTCTGCCCTACGCCTCCTACATGTGCCTGCACCGGAATGAATGACATACGCTCGGGTGCAGGCACATGTAGCCGCTATACGCATAAAAACGCGAGAATTTCAAACTCTCGCATTTTTATGTGTATTTCCACTACATGTGCCTGGACCTGAGCATATCTCATTCATTCTGGTGCAGGCACATGTAGGAGGCATAGGGCAGAATTTTCGGCAAACGTTTTTCTGCTTGCCGAAAATATCCACCTTATGCCTCGTCTGACATCAAAGACAGCAAAAAAAAAACAAAGGACTGTGTTCCGAAACGTTGGCGTTTTCTCATTCCACACGTGTCTGCTTTTTCTGTATATTACATTTAGTCCAACTGGTGGTATGTATATTATGCATTGTAATGGTTTTTACTGTTTTGTGAATATTTACCATATAAAGAGCATTATAATACCATTTGCTGCCTTTTTTTGTGGTTAGTAGGTGTGCATTGAGTAATTGATTGATCAGCCTTAATCTCACTCACAGTCAATAACACAATCTTTCAATTAACTGCACAGGTTTGCTGCCTAGAAATTATCGTATCCCAACACTGACTCCCAATCCCCTCTCCAATCAAATTCACATTACTAACACTCACATTCAGGCCCTTAACAATGAGGCCGCTCCCTGTAACTCAGCTCTGATTGCAAAATGCCCTCCATCATGCAATCTGCACTGCCTCTGCCCTTTACCTCTCTTCTCCTCTAATCAGTTCATCCCATTCCCAGCTGCAAGACTCAAGCTTCTGCCTCTGGAACTCTCTGCCCGAGCCATCAGACTCCCCTTCCTTCCAAATTTTCAAATACTCAAATGTCCCTTGTTTTAGAGAAGCTTATTCAATACATTTTGACTGATCAGACATCAACTTATCATAAAGCACCAATGGTTTTCATCTTCCTTATCATAAACGTACCCTTACCCTTTAGCTTGTAAGCTCTTGCAAATAGCACCCGCGGGTCCTATTGTTTACTCTGTAACCCTTGTTTGTTAAATTATTGTAAAACCCCTGTTTATTATAAAGTTATATAAAGTGATGCATAAGTCTGTGAATAAATGATGATAGTTGTGATTATGATAATGAACAAGCAGTTTGGCAATAGCTTTAAAGCATATCTACTCCCTAAAGTTGCAATAACACTGTCAGTTATTTTTAGTTTTACTTTAATTTATAGTGAATGCCTACCATTATGTCCCCCAGTCATTTGCAGCTTACAGTATATGTATATTATACAGTATATGTATATTATGGGGCATCAGAGCATAGTGAAATTGGCTCAGGTTATACCAACATGCCTACCAGGTGGCACAGAATCGCTGCTGAATATAATGTAATGTAAATAACAGTATGTTGTTAGCTGGACAGCAAACAAAGCTATGTTTTTGGCTGGTAGCAAACTCAACCCCTGCATTTATAACAATACCTGGTCAGGCTGTAAATCCTATGCAAATACCTAGGAGCTAGGGGAACCCAGATCACCACAAATCATAGCCAACCCTATGGCTTGCTGCTGCCCATGGCACATTAACAGGCTAAAGCATATGGCAAAGCTTAATGCAATACACACATTTTCACGTTTTGCCTTCAAGTAGAACACAGGACTCCAAATGATTTTAACATATAAGCTATTGCTTCCTAAGCAAACATTCCTATCAACCCACATTAGGCATTAGAAATCTAGAAAGTGACCCCCTAATAAAACAGAAATAAATGTTACACACGCCTTACCTTCCTCGTGCCGCACTCTTGGAGCTCAGGTTTGCAATGGGGAAACCACCGCACCTCCAGCTGATTAACTGATTGCATTCATATGAGGCTGATTAAATAAGCCAGAGGTTACTACTGGACTCGGCACTGCATCCTGGAAACACAGTCAGCCATATTGCTCCTAAGCAGAAGTCTATCCAGAGAAACCGCAAAGCCCAATATGGTAGGGACAATATGGCTGTAAGTCACCAGAACAGAACTTGTAATATATCTGAAAGTCAAGGTATGGAGTGGGGAAATGCCTCTTTAGTTATTATATTCAGCTAAGGGCTGACCTCAGGAGGATCCCTGGCATCTTCCAATCTTTCTTCTCCATATCAGCCAATAAAGAAAGTGGCCCACTGTTCTCCTCCTCATATATCCTTCCTAGGTGTTCCCCTATAGCAGGGATCCCCAACCTTTTATACCCGTGAGTGACATCCAAATGGAAAAAGTGTTGGGAGCAACACAAGCATGGAGAAAGTTCCTGGGGGTGCAAATAAGAGCTATAATTGGCTATTTGGTAGCCCCTATATGGACTGGCAGCCTATAGAAAGCTCTGTTTGGCTTTACACTGGGTTTTATGCACACAAAACTTTCCTCCAAGCCAGGAAATCAAAAAATAAGCCCTTGCTTTGAGGCCACTGGGAGCAACATCCAAGGGGTTGGGGAGCAACATGTTGCTCACGGACCACTGGTTGGGGATCCCTGCCCTATTGAGTGCCACAGAGGAGAACCTGCTCTAGAAGTTTCTCAAAGAGTCCCATGTCACTATCTAGTGAATGAAATAGTAATTGATATACCATATAATGTGTTATCTTTACTATATATTAGGTACCCCTTAAGCTGGCCACACACACAACTATATAACCTATAAACTATGTTTCATATGATTTTCAGATTGTGTGAGCTCCAAGTTATCATGCTGATAATTTTCGCACCATGGCCAT
Organism: Xenopus tropicalis; assembly: GCF_000004195.4. Classification (NCBI taxonomy): domain Eukaryota; kingdom Metazoa; phylum Chordata; class Amphibia; order Anura; family Pipidae; genus Xenopus; species Xenopus tropicalis. Next base: position 10,359,746 of record NC_030678.2, read on the forward strand.
TGGTTGTTAAGTAGCTCGGACAGATTAGAAAATTTTGGCCGGATATGGATAAAATATGTGCATGTATTGTGTATCTGCTGATATCTTTGGGGGACCTACAATGGGAGTCACTTTCGTACAATTGGTCTCTGTCCCATTTCGATTCGCGATAAAATTCACAAAATGGCAAGAAAATTCGCAAAAACTTCCCAAAACACATTTGTCACGCAATTTTTTTTTTCACATGCGTCTATTTTGTTGCCTGAGTGTTTTTTTTTGTCGCCAGTGCTTTTTTTGACTCGTCCGTGCCCTTTTGTGATGCAACTGCACCCATTTTTGTCCCAACCGCGCCCAATTTGACTTGCATCAAAATTTTTTTGCATTACCTATTGTCCAGTATTGATCACAGTTGAAGTGCAAGTCAAACCAGCATCTGCTTGGAGGGGTGCTGCACCGCTCAACCAAACTTTACTCAAATGTCGCTGGACTACAAACCCCAGAATAATGTCACATATAATGAAGGGTGAGGCATGCTGGGAGCTGTAGCCCAGCAACATCAGGGTTGTATTCTTAAAGCAATATTGCAAAATAAAACTTTCCCCAAAATCTCAATGGCCAGCGGCTGCATTAAAATGCAAGAAATCCCCCAATGAGAATCCCAGCTGATGTGAGTAAATCCGGCTCCCTGTTCTCTGTTCCTGCAATTGGAGTTGGGAGCAATAAGCACAGTTTCCCAGCACTGAACAAGTCTGTCCCTTTATCCCCATGTCTGATTCCTGTGCCATATAATGACGGGAAAATACCATCATTATCTCTATATGTAAGGTACCAGCAAGGGGCCTGACACAGTGCTGGGAATCAGCATTCTCATTGGTCACTTCTCTTGCATTTATAATAAGGTTTTTGGTCAGTAGAATTCTCATTGGTGAATTTCCTTGCATCTATAATTCCGTTTTTCACCAACTTCTATAGCAAAACTAGGGGGCGCAGTGGGACAGTGTTATGATAGGGTTTACATCCCCTTTAAGAATACAACCCCGATGTTGCTGCACTACAGCTCCCAGCATGCCTCATCCTTTACTATGTATTACGTTATTACTTTTGTAGTCCAGCAACAAAGCTGAGCAATTTGTTTAACATGGCATAGGCACAGGTGTATAATAAACCAGTACTGCGGTATTAGATGCAGCTAATAGTAACCAAACCAGATGCATGCTGGGAAAACAATGACTTCCATGTAACTATGCAATCTGGGTATCTAAGCTCCACTATTTACCTTTATAACACGCACTCGGCCTAGAGATACTGTATAGGGAATTATGAGCTTTAGATCACCATGCAGATTAAACTGCAGGATATCATTTTGTTCGATATAAAGTGTGTGTTATTGTTCTCTGAAGATTTATTTTTATTTTATACATGGGAATGGCACATCACGTTTGAGCCCTACGGCGTGTGTATAATCAAACTGATCTGCTTTTATCTTCCAATTTGATGCTTTTGTATAATTGTACAAATGGCGTGGGTTCCCTGTGAAATTCCATTATTCGCCATTGGCGAAACTGCTGTAAAAATTACCCTCTAGGCTAATAGGTCCTCTCCTATTCATATACCAGCCACTCTGCTATTCATATAATAACCACTCCCTGGTTGTTAAGGTAATGTAAGCCCTAGCAACCAGATAACTTCTGAAATTCCTAACTAGAGAGCTGCTGAACAAACAGTGAAATAATTAAGAAACCACAAATAATAAAAAATGAAGACCAACTGCAAATTGTCTCTGAATAATACTCTCTACATCATACTAAAAGTTAAGTCAAAGTTTACAAAATATATTTTGTGTTTCAGACCATTGGTGCCCTGAATTAACAGCTGAAAAGGCTCCAGGCCTCTCTCACAATGTTACAACTTACAGCTGATCTAAAGGAGAGGGCAGTGACTTATTGGCTTTTGTTATTGGGCGTCATGTACATCACATTTAACACTGTCTCGCATTCCAGAGAAAGGGAAAAGTTAGATAAGGCAGGAGTATAAATCCCCACAGGGCTCATTCACATTACCTCTCATGCGCCACCTGCTGTCCTTTAGAGGTATTGCAATCTAAAGAGCTACATATTCCCTGGCATTGTACAAGTATTGGACCCCTTATCTAGAATGCTCGGGACTAAGGGAATTCCGGATAAGGCGTCTTTCCGTAAATTGGATCTTCATACCTTAAGTCTACTAAAAAATCAATAAAATATTAATTAAACCCAATAGGATTATTTTGCATCCAGTAAGGATTAATTATATCATAGTTGGTATCAAATACAAAGCACTGTTTTATTATTACAGAGAAAAGGGAATCATTTAACCATGAAATAAACCCAATAGGGCTTTTCTGCCCCCAATAAGGGGTAATTATATCTTAGTTGGGATCAAGTACAGGTACTGTTTTATTATTACAGAGAAAAGGGAATCATTTAACCATTAAATAAACCCAATAGGGCTGTTCTGCCCCCAATAAGGGGTAATTATATCTTAGTTGGGATCAAGTACAGGTACTGTTTTATTATTACAGAGAAAAGGGAATCATTTAACCATTAAATAAACCCAATAGGGCTGTTCTGCCCCCAATAAGGGGTAATTATATCTTAGTTGGGATCAAGTACAGGTACTGTTTTATTATTACAGAGAAAAGGGAATCATTTAACCATTAAATAAACCCAATATGGCTGTTCTGCCCCAATAAGGGGTAATTATATCTTAGTTGGGATCAAGTACAGGTACTGTTTTATTATTACAGAGAAAAGGGAATCATTTAACCATTAAATAAACCCAATAGGGCTGTTCTGCCCCCAATAAGGGGTAATTATATCTTAGTTGGGATCAAGTACAGGTACTGTTTTATTATTACAGAGAAAAGGGAATCATTTAACCATTAAATAAACCCAATAGGGCTGTTCTGCCCCCAATAAGGGGTAATTATATCTTAGTTGGGATCAAGTACAGGTACTGTTTTATTATTATAGAGAAAAGGGAATCATTTAACCATGAAATAAACCCAATAGGGCTGTTCTGTCCCCAATAAGGGGTAATTATATCTTAGTTGGGATCAAGTACAGGTACTGTTTTATTATTACAGAGAAAAGGGAATCATTTAACCATTAAATAAACCCAATAGGGCTGTTCTGCCCCAATAAGGGGTAATTATATCTTAGTTGGGATCAAATACAAAGCACTGTTTTATTTTTACAGAGAAAAAGGAAATACATTTTAAAAATCTGAATTATTTTTATTAAAATGGAGTCTATGGGAGACAGGCTCGGATTTCTGGATAAACCACGGCAAAATGTTGCCATGAAATTTTTTGCAGCGAGGAAAACGCAGTGCAAAAAAAATATTTGAAAAAAAAAAAACACCCATTGACTTCAATATGTCTATAAAGATTCTCATTCATCTTCATAGTAATGAGTGCAATTTTTCATTAGGCATAGATTCATCGAAAACAATGTTGCGTGTGTCAAAAAAATAAAGTTGTGATTGTCAATAAGTCGCACAATAGCCACATTTCGCTCATTTTCTCACAGTTTCACAAATGTTTTGGTGAATCGAAATGGCACTGAATCGCTCTTCACTATTTCCTCGTATTAACCTGTGCTATCTATCATTAATTCTCAATGTTATATCTTAGTCAAAACTATCTTTTCTCAGACCTCCGTCATGACTTCATCCTGAGGAAGATCTGTTATTGGAGCATGTTGACTTTTTACACCCCAGTGGTGTACCTTCATAAGACCGGGCCCGTACCCCTTAGCTGCGTGCCTACACTAACTATTACAGCCCCCCACTCACTCCATTAATTACATACTTTAGGCAGACTCCAAGGAGTGGGGGTATGAGAAATAAAGCAGATCATATTGCCATCTGACTGCCCAATGGTCATATAGTCTACTGTATGATAGTTACACTGCTGCTTAAAATTTGCCCTGGTGCAATTTATTTTTTTTTAATTGTACCCCAGTTTAGGGAACCCATACCCCTGTTTATACCCTGTTTTTCTCCCCCTCTATTAATAGAGGAGATAAATATAATTCGTGCTCTTGTGCATAGCAACCAATGAGATATTTGCTTTTGTTTTTTAACTTGCAGGTGTGACTGTTACGATCCAATTGCTAAACGGGTAACATCTCTGGTGATCTTTATCTCCAATGTTAATTAAAAAAAAACAAAAATACAGGATTAATCAAATTAACTCTTGGATGTCTGTGACTAGTGATGAGCGAATCTGTTCCGTTTCGCTTCGCCGAAAAATTCGCGAATCTTTGAAAAGAAAAAAAATTGTCGCCCGCGGCTATTATTTTGTCGCGCGGCTATTGTTTCGTCTCCCGCGGCTATTGTTTTGTCGCGCGGCTCTTGTTTCGTCGCCCGCGGCTCTTGTTTCGTCTCGCGGCTCTTGTTCCGTCGCGCGGCTCTTGTTCCGTCGCGCGTGGCTCTTGTTTCGTCGCCCGCGGCTCTTGTTTCGTCGCGCGGCTCTTGTTTCGTCGCCCGCGGCTCTTGTTTCGTCGCGCGGCTCTTGTTTCGTCGCCCGCGGCTATTGTTTTGTCGCGCGGCTATTATTTCGTCGCCCGCAGCTATTATTTTGTCGCACGGCTATTGTTTCGTCGCGCGGCTCTTGTTTCGTCGCCCGCGGCTATTATTTTGTCGCGCGCTATTGTTTCGTCGCCCGCGACTATTCTTTTTTGACGCTGGCGACAATTTTTGGACGTGCGGCGAATTTTTCCGCGGCGAAATTTTTCATCCATTTCACGAAACAATCCGCCAATGACGAAACGCGGAAATTCGCCGCGAATCCATGCCTGGCGAAACTTTTCGCCCATCACTATCTGTGACTGTACTTACCATCAAGAGTTTAAATACCGGGGAATTCCCTACCAGTCATTTGAACTGAAGAAGCCACTCGGATGAGGGGTGAAACGTTTTCAAGAAAAACAGAAAAGTCCAGTTGTTTTAGACTTAATTCTACTAGATACTTAACTCTTGGTACTAACATAATCCAGGGACTGCTCTAATTTCCCTCAGGGACTTCCCTAATAGAGATGTAGCGAACTGTTCGCCGGCGAACTAATTTGCGCGAACATCGGGTGTTCGCAAGTTCGCAAGTTCGCGAACTTTTCTCGATGTTCGCAATTTGGGTTCGCCTTAGGCGTTTTTCTGCTGCGTTTTTTCTCGGCCTAAAAACGCCGCACAAGCCACACATGGCGTTTTTCAGCCTAGTACTGGTGACCTAAGCAAATCCCGTTTCCATGGTGCTAATAGTGCGAAATAGCAAAAAATGCCGCGTATTTCTGCTAGGTCTGCCAGCTGCCTTTGCGTATACATAGGAATATCTTGCGTTTTTACGCAACGCTGTGTCAACAATGTATTTTTCAGAGAAATTTTTGCCCTTGATCCCCCTCCTGCATGCCACTGTCCAGGTTGTGGCACCCTTTCAACAACTTTAAAATCAGTTTTCTGGCCAGAAATGGCTTTTCTAGGTTTTAAAGTTCGCCTTCTCATTGAAGTCTATGGGGTTCGCAAAGTTCGCAAATTTTCGCACTTTTTGGCGTAAGTTCGCAAACGGGTTCGCAAACTTTTTTTTTTAGGTTCGCTACATCTCTATTCCCTAATTTGAAAAAAAGATCTTAGAATACACATATGCTTGCTCTAGTCACTGCCCATCTAAACATGCATACAAGCCAACCAATCACAGTCCTGTCTGGCTGCTCCCTAATTAAATAAAGTCCTGCTCTGGCACTTTTAGCTTGGGGCGAGACTTTAGCTGAATCCTTAATTCAGTGCATCCCTCGTTGTGTTACTTTTCTTTTCACCTTGTAATGGGCCCCTCACATAAACTGGGGTTCAGTTGCAGAAGGGATATATACAGGGAGAGCAGAGTCATACACAAGTATAGGTTTTGGGGGTGGGAGGGGAGAAACCATAAGCAGTACTTGTACGTGGGATAAAATGGATAAACCGATAGGGCTTTGTTGGTTTGAAAACTGTGAAAACTTAGAGAAACTGAATTCAGCACAATTGTTTAAAAGCATTATTGTTCTAATTAAACATAAAAACAGGTTGATTTTGGCATTTATATACCACGGAGTGGAGACAATCATGGTAAATAAATCAACCAGTCAATGGTGATTCATGCACAGCTTATTTTTTATAGGGAGAACACAAACTATGACAAAAGGTTTTGTTATTTTACTTATGCAAAACAGCCAATCTAGAAAGAAAAAATCCCCATTACAAAGATTGCACTGTATATATATATACATCTTCCTTCTCTGTTGAGGCTATAAACCTTCAGGCCAGCTTCTTCCTTCTTTGCACAAATACAATATTCCTTCCCATTTTGCATATGCAAAGTGACTGACACTGAGTACAGAGTTTATGCTCTCCCTATAATAAATAGGCTCTATGAAACCCCCACTCTGCTCAGCTATATTTTTTGTTTTTAAAAGATGTTTTGTTTTTGTTATTAAGCTTTCAGATTAATTTATCCTTCAGATTAAGCTGTTTATAGAATATAAAACCAAATGATTGTCTTGTTTAGAAAATGCACCAGTTACCTTCTAAACTGATTTCTTAGGGGCTGATTTACTAACCCACGAACGGGTCGAAATGAGTCCGATTGCGTTTTTTTCGTAATGATCGGTATTTTGCGTTTTTTTCATATTTTTTACGATTTTTTCGGCTTCTTTACGAATTTTTCGTTACCAATACGATTTTTGCGTAAAAACGCGAGTTTTTCGTAGCCATTACGAAAGTTGCGTAAAATCTTGCGATTTTTCGTAGCGTTAAAACTTGCGCAAAAAGTTGCGCTTTTTTCGTAGCGTTAAAACTTACGCGAAGCTTCGCACCTTTTAAGTTTTAACGCTACGAAAAAGGCGCAACTTTTCGCGTAAGTTTTAACGCTACGGAAAAATCGCTAAATTTTACGCAACTTTCGTAAAGGCTACGAAAAACTCGCGTTTTTACGCAAAAATCGTATTGGTAACGAAAAATTTGTAAAGACGCCGAAAAAATCGCAAAACATACGAAAAAGTCGCAAAATGTTCGTTTTCAAGTCGGAACTTTTCCAATTCGGGTCGGATTCGTGGGTTAGTAAATCAGCCCCTTAGAGTTTTAGCACTTGGGAGTCTGCTCTAAGATTAACATCTACATACCAAGATAGTTCATGATAGAAAAGTGCAGTTCTAGTCACAACAGCAGCCCCGAGCACACTTAGGGCTGGAGCTCTCTCACACACATGCACATAATGAGCAAACTGGGGCACTAAGTATCATTTGCATGTTAGTGCCACAACATGGCCGCCCCCACTGGGAGCTCCTTCCTGTTGCTGGGGGCACAGTGCCCATTCGGAGCATTTTTTGCACAGAAGGGTATTGTTTCCCCCATACAGAGTGTGGGCTCTATTCACCCGTGCCTACAGTGGGGTGAACAATTTTCCACCGACAGGTGCCCTTTAAGCAAAACCCTTACTCAAACCATGTAAAAAGGGCCAAATTGGAAGAATTGACTTGTAAGAAAGAATGCCATTGCACAATACATAAATATGTATTTTCTTTTTTTTCAAACCAGCGGCGTAACAAGTTAGGAAAAAATCTTCAGAGGAGCCTGGCACACCTTCATCCCACCCACTGCCTCTGCCCCCAATAAGGGGTAATTATATCTTAGTTGGGATCAAGTACAGGTACTGTTTTATTATTACAGAGAAAAGGGAATCATTTAACCATTAAATAAACCCAATAGGGCTGTTCTGCCCCCAATAAGGGGTAATTATATCTTAGTTGGGATCAAGTACAGGTACTGTTTTATTATTACAGAGAAAAGGGAATCATTTAACCATGAAATAAACCCAATAGGGCTGTTCTGCCCCCAATAAGGGGTAATTATATCTTAGTTGGGATCAAGTACAGGTACTGTTTTATTATTACAGAGAAAAGGGAATCATTTAACCATTAAATAAACCCAATAGGGCTGTTCTGCCCCCAATAAGGGGTAATTATATCTTAGTTGGGATCAAGTACAGGTACTGTTTTATTATTACAGAGAAAAGGGAATCATTTAACCATGAAATAAACCCAATAGGGCTGTTCTGCCCCCAATAAGGGGTAATTATATCTTAGTTGGGATCAAGTACAAGGTACTGTTTTATTATTACAGAGAAAAGGGAATCATTTAACCATTAAATAAACCCAATAGGGCTGTTCTGCCTCCAATAAGGGGTAATTATATCTTAGTTGGGATCAAGAACAAACAAGTGTTTTATTATTAAAGAGAAAAAATAATTATTTGCTTATAATTAAGTCTATGGGAGAGGGCCTTTCTGTAACTTGGAACTTTCTGGATAACCGGTTTCCGGATAAGGGATTTCATACCTGTACTTCAAACCTTGCTTATCGCCAAAATTACACTTATTTTTGTTTTCTAAGTATTATAACATTATAACCCAAGCCGTAACTTATAAATACCAGTTGCTAACTGATGCTACAGAGACTCCCTTGGGCAGGAACACCAAAATATCTTCAACAGAGAGAGGTTTAACACATGAGTATAGAATGAAGTTGCTGAAGGTGCATAAGGGTTAAACTGAAGCTCAGACAAGGTAATAAACATTTTACTGACTATACAGTCGCTGCTACGTGTATAAAGGAAAGGGTTGGACGCAGTTCAGGAAAGACACACATATAAATGTCTCATTTCCATGACTTGTGTGTGTGTAACCTTTCTCCTGCATTTCTCCCCTTATAGTGTCTTCCCAGTGAATGGCGCCTCTGCTTGGGCCCATGGATAAGAACATTTCTGCCCTACTAGGGGCAGTTACCATTTGGTTTGTTAAATCATAAAGGAGGTTGAATCCTTCTGGATTTTCCATCTTAATTAATAATAATTCCTTAGCAGGGAAAGGTTTAAAGGGATACTGTCCTGGGAAAAAAAACATTTTTTAAAAAAAGATTTAGAAGTTAATGGAGCTTCTCCAGTGGAATCCTGCATTGTAATGTTTTTCCCATGGGGCTAGCCATATTCTTCATTTCCCAGGGTGTCACAGCCATGTGACCTGTGCTCTGATAAACTTCACTCACTTTACTGCTGCGCTGCAAGTTGGAGTGATATCCCCCCCCTCACCCCCAGCAGCCGATCAGCAGAACAATGGGAAGGGAGCAAGATAGCAGCTCCCAGTAGGTATCAGAATAGCACTCAATAGTAAGAAATCCAAGTCCGACTTGGGACTCCTCCAGTTACATGGGAGTAGGAGAAACAATAGGTTAGCTGAAAGCAGTTCTAATGTGTAGCGCTGGCTCCTTCTAAAAGCTCAGACTCAGGCACACTTTACTGCTGCGCTGCAAGTTGGAGTGAAATCCATTGAGTGCACTCCCCAGCAACTCCACCCCTCCCCACTTTATGGTTAATCTTGGCTTGTTTGGGCTGGGAAACAGGAATGTACCTTGTAATTTTTTTGTACATATCTAAATTGATATTTTCCTCATACCAAAGCCTTGGCACTACTGATAAATTCTGCTTTATTGTACTCAGTCACATACAAGTGCTCAGAAACCTGTCTCTCTTTATCTTTTTGATATCCGTGCCCTGAAGGAACGGACAGAGCAGAATCTGATCCAGGTAGGAACAAACAATACTCGTTACTATGTTTAATGTCTTTATGTATACTTTGATTACACACACACACACACATATATATATATATATAGAGAGAGAGAGAGAGAGAGAGAGATACAGGTATAGGACCCGGTATCCAGAATGCTCAGGTTTTTACGGATAAGGGATCTTTCCGCAGTTTGGATCTCCATACCTTAAGTCTGCTTAAAAATCAATAAAACATTAATTAACCACTATAGGATTGTTCTGCCCCCAATAAGGGGTAATTATATCTTAGTTGGGATCAAGTACAGGTACTGTTTTATTATTACAGAGAAAAGGGAATCATTTAACCATTAAATAAACCCAATAGGGCTGTTCTGCCCCAATAAGGGGTAATTATATCTTAGTTGGGATCAAGTACAGGTACTGTTTTATTACTACAGAGAAAAGGGAATCATTTAACCATTAAATAAACCCAATAGGGCTGTTCTGCCCCCAATAAGGGGTAATTATATCTTAGTTGGGATCAAGTACAGGTACTGTTTTATTACTACAGAGAAAAGGGAATCATTTAACCATTAAATAAACCCAATAGGGCTGTTCTGCCCCCAATAAGGGGTAATTATATCTTAGTTGGGATCAAGTACAGGTACTGTTTTATTATTACAGAGAAAAGGGAATCATTTAACCATTAAATAAACCCAATAGGGCTGTTCTGCCCCCAATAAGGGTTATTATATCTTAGTTGGGATCAAGTACAGGTAATGTTTTATTATTACAGAGAAAAGGGAATCATTTAACCATTAAATAAACCCAATAGGGCTGTTCTGCCCCCAATAAGGGGTAATTATATCTTAGTTGGGATCAAGTACAGGTACTGTTTTATTATTACAGAGAAAAGGGAATCATTTAACCATTAAATAAACCCAATAGGGCTGTTCTGCCCCAATAAGGGGTAATTATATCTTAGTTGGGATCAAGTACAGGTACTGTTTTATTATTACAGAGAAAAGGGAATCATTTAACCATTAAATAAACCCAATAGGACTGTTCTGCCCCCAATAAGGGGTAATTATATCTTAGTTGGGATCAAGTACAGGTACTGTTTTATTATTACAGAGAAAAGGGAATCATTTAACCATTAAATAAACCCAATAGGGCTGTTCTGCCCCCAATAAGGGGTAATTATATCTTAGTTGGGATCAAGTACAGGTACTGTTTTATTATTACAGAGAAAAGGGAATCATTTAACCATTAAATAAACCCAATAGGGCTGTTCTGCCCCCAATAAGGGGTAATTATATCTTAGTTGGGATCAAGTACAGGCACTGTTTTATTACTACAGAGAAAAAGGAAATAATTTTTAAAAATGTGAATTATTTGATTAAATGGAGTCTATGAGAGACAGGCTTTCCGTTATTCAGAGCTTTCTGGATAATGGGTTTTCAGATAAGGTTTTCAGAAGTTTGTACCTGGTCCTGTAGATCTTACAATCTAAGCTTTATGAGGCATCTGCAGCACAAGAAATAATAATAATAAACAAAAATAGAGTTTGGCAAAATCTTTTAAACTTTTATCTTGTAGTTGGAATAACCATTCCATATTCCGACTCACTGAAATGTAAGAACTCTAGGAAAATCAAAGCTCCTAGAAGCATATTGCCTAGATTTTATACAATTAGGGACTTTGGGAATTAGTAGGGTGTTAGAGATTAGCACTGCCACTGAACTTTAACATCTGTGTCCTTCTATATGGGTCTGTAAACATTCATCCTTGGCCCCCTATATCAATTACAGAGTTGCCTTGATTGTAGTTTTTTTCATTGATAAAACCAGTAGGTAGCACGGATGTATGTTTACAGACCCATATGGAAGGAGACTTAGGAAATAATGCATGGCATTGTGGGTAAATGCAGTCTTGGCTGGAGGAGATCTGTCTTGTGAAAGTTGACAATCCTGGTTCCCAAGTGTCCACTGCAGGGCTCAAAATATATATTAATGCGCCCACAGACAGATTCATCTGTTACTTTACTAAATCCACTGCACTGATTTTGCCCCCTAGAAGCTGAACCATATACATGTTGTATTTCTGTAACTATCAGCGATTACATAGGGTACAGAGCAGCTGCTGTGGGAAATAAGATGAAGCAGTACAGAAGAAAGTGCTATAATTAACTGAGCCTGGTTTAATAGTACAGGTATGGGATCTCTTATCCGGAAACCCATTATCCAGAAAGCTCCGAATTACGGAAAGTCCGTCTCCCATAGACTCCATTTTAAACAAATAATAGAGAATTTTAAAACTGGTTTCCCTTTTCTCTGTATTAATAAAACAGTACCTTGTAATTGATCCCAACTAAGCTATAATTGATCCTTATTGGATGCAAAACAATCCTATTGGGTTTAATTAATGTTTTATTGATTTTTTAGTAGACTTAAGGTCTGGTGATCCAAATTACAGAAAGACCCCTTATCCGGAATACCCTTGGTCCCGAGCATTCTGGATAACGGGTCCTATACCTGTATTTACCCCCAAAGCCTGGGGACAAATGTATGAGCCGGGGACAGTGATAGGAACACAATTGCCTAAGGGACAGAGACCCTGAAAATGAAAATGTTTTTTAACCTTAGCAACAAAGTGTAAGCTCTGATGACAAATCTAGATATGAATCAGGAAAAGAAGTTCTCTACAGGACCAGAGCATATGAAAAATAGCTTGCTTATCTTCCACGGCTGAGATTTTATAATTTTTTCTTGGTGTAATATGCCCTATGGATTGATTAGGTTTGTGTCACTTTAAGCCTGTAGGGGAGGTTTTAGGGCAAACTGGTGGCACTCAGGATATAGTATATAAAACTTAAATATACACAGAAGCCAAAGATTAGCGTTCAAAGCCCAAATATAGGTCTTACTCTGTGAGTTATTATTATAAATCTGAATTATTTGTTTAAAATTAAACCTATGGGAGATGATCTTTACTTAATTCAGAACTTTCTGGATAACAGGTTTCCGGATAAGAGATGCCATACCTGTAATAAAGTCTTATAAGATCCATTTCAGGACTGTGATACATGAGCAAAGTGTTGCCAATTACTCATTCCTACTTTTCAGCTCCAATCATATCTAATCTCTCCTATCATAACTTTTGCTTCCCCCAAGAAATGTTCTCGTGTGGAATGTGTAGATGACCCTTAGTATCAATAGTGTACAAAAATGCAAGTATGAAGATTAATATTGTCCTCAGTTATTAAAAGATGACAAACCCCACTGTCTATGACCTTATGAGTTTCATGCCCAAAATGGCATAGTCATAGCCGGAGATATTTAGCAGGCTGGTCAGTTTAGAGAAGGAAAAAGTGAGATTTTTTAAAATCCTTTAGAGCAGGGGTCCCCACCCTTTCTTACTCATGAGCCACAGTCAAATGTAAAAAGACTTGGGGAGCAACACAAGCACCATAAAAGTTCATGGAGGAGCCAAATAAGGGCTGTGATTGGCTATTAGGGGTCTCTATGCACCCTATCAGCTTACAAGGGGGCTTTATTTGGTAGGAAATCTTGTTTTTATTCAACCAAAACTTGCCCCCAAGTCAGGAATTCAAAAATAACTCCCTGGTTTGGGGGCACTGAGAGCAACATCCAAGGGGTTGGGGAGCAACATGTTCCCCCCCGAGTCACTGGTTGGGGATCCCTGGGTTAGGGAGTCATATGACCCCATATAAATAAAGATAAATACTACATTTAACAATCAGTTTGAACTTTTTAAGAATTGACCTACATGATGCTTCAATTTTCTTTCATCTCTATAGGTTCTTTAAGATTAGATCTCAGTGTGTCTGTGCTTGAAGCTGAAATGGTAGGTACATTTTTATATTTTGTTTTATGGCAGGGAAACACCATACAGAGGTCAAAGCTTCATCAAAACAGCAATACTTTAGACTGTAAGAGCTCCAGAAAGATTAACGCTTATAGCAGTGTATTGCTTAGATATCTCACAGATAGGGACTTTTAGAAATGCTTAGGGTGTTACAGTTCAGCACTGCCGCTGAACTTTAATATCTGATTGCGATTGAAAGCACGCAATATAGAATAGTTTGATAGCTCAGAGTTAGGAGCTGAGAGTGCTTTAAAACCCCGTGACAAAGGGTGAATTATATCTCAGCTCTGGATTTTATTTTTGAATCCTATGGAAAATTGTGGTTATAAAATCTGTGAATTTGGGAATAAACTCCATGTATGAAAATGAGCTCCCACTGTGTAAATATACAAGAACCCAAATACATTCCCTACACAGTGCGCTGCCTCTTTAAGCTATTGTCTAAAGCAGATCAAAGGGCAAACACAGCTGGAGGAATAGCCTTTGGTGCATTACATGGCACCATAGCTTTTAGCAGGTAAATATACAGTGGTGTGAAAAACTATTTGCCCCCTTCCTGATTTCTTATTCTTTTGCATGTTTGTCACACTTAAATGTTTCTGCTCATCAAAAACCGTTAACTATTAGTCAAAGATAACATAATTGAACACAAAATGCAGTTTTTAAATGAAGGTTTACATTATTAAGGGAGAAAAAAAACTCCAAATCTACATGGCCCTGTGTGAAAAAGTGATTGCCCCCCTTGTTAAAAAATAACTTAACTGTGGTTTATCAATTTCAATTTTCAATTTCAATATCAATTTCTGTAGTCACCCCCAGGCCTGATTACTGCCACACCTGTTTCAATCAAGAAATCACTTAAATAGGAGCTACCTGACACAGAGAAGTAGCCCAAAAGCACCTCAAAAGCTAGACATCATGCCAACATCCAAAGAAATTCAGGAACAAATGAGAACAAAAGTCATTGAGATCTATCAGTCTGGTAAAGGTTATAAAGCCATTTCTAAAGCTTTGGGACTCCAGCGAACCACAGTGAGAGCCATTATCCACAAATGGCAAAAACATGGAACAGTGGGGAACCTTCCCAGGAGTGGCCGGCCGACCAAAATTACCCCAAGAGCGCAGAGACAACTCATCCGAGAGGCCACAAAAGACCCCAGGACAACATCTAAAGAACTGCAGGCCTCACTTGCCTCAATTAAGGTCAGTGTTCACGACTCCACCATAAGAAAGAGACTGGGCAAAAACGGCCTGCATGGCAGATTTCCAAGGCGCAAACCACTTTTATGCAAAAAGAACATTATGGCTCGTCTCAATTTTGCTAAAAAACATCTCAATGATTGCCAAGACTTTTGGGAAAATATCTTGTGGACCGACGAGACAAAAGTTGAACTTTTTGGAAGGTGCAAGTCCCGTTACATCTGGCGTAAAAGTAACACAGCATTTCAGAAAAAGAACATCATACCAACAGTAAAATATGGTGGCGGTAGTGTGATGGTCTGGGGTTGTTTTGCTGCTTCAGGACCTGGAAGGCTTGCTGTGATAGATGGAACCATGAATTCTACTGTCTACCAAAAAATCCTGAAGGAGAATGTCCGGCCATCTGTTCGTCAACTCAAGCTGAAGCGATCTTGGGTGCTGCAGCAGGACAATGACCCAAAACACAGCAGCAAATCCACCTCTGAATGGCTAAAGAAAAACAAAATGAAGACTTTGGAGTGGCCTAGTCAAAGTCCTGACCTGAATCCTATTGAGATGTTGTGGCATGACCTTAAAAAGGCGGTTCATGCTAGAAAACCCTCAAATAAAGCTGAATTACAACAATTCTGCAAAGATGAGTGGGCCAAAATTCCTCCAGAGCGCTGTAAAAGACTCGTTGCAAGTTATCGCAAACGCTTGATTGCAGTTATTGCTGCTAAGGGTGGCCCAACCAGTTATTAGGTTCAGGGGGCAATTACTTTTTCACACAGGGCCATGTAGGTTTGGATTTTTTTTCTCCCTAAATAATAAAAACCCTCATTTAAAAACTGCATTTTGTGTTTACTTGTGTTATCTTTGACTAATAGTTAAATGTTTTTGATGATCAGAAACATTTAAGTGTGACAAACATGCAAAAGAATAAGAAATCAGGAAGGGGGCAAATAGTTTTTCACACCACTGTATGGTACAATTCTGTTAATAAGACCACAGACATAATGGACATTTTATTGTTTCCTAAAACCTAAATGGTGTCATCTAAGACCTAAATGGTGTCATTTTCAGTCTGGTTGTGTGCAAAGCAATAACATTAGAATGGTTTGTCTCTAGGACATGACACAGCGTAAGCACATGAGGGCTGATTCACTAAAGTGCGTTAAAACGTGCGTTATTTATAGCATGCGTTAAAATTTTTATCGCGTCTAATTTTCCACATGATTCACGAAAAGGATACTTGCGTTAATTTAGACGTGATACTGCTTGCGTTATTTTAGTCGCGAAAGTGCGCTAATCAACACACCGCATTTAAATAGTCGCTGCGTGCGAAAAACGCACACCATGTTAGCCATTGACGGAACGTGCACTAATCAACGCACTGTGTATGAATAGTCGCCGCGTGTAAAAAAACGCACACCATATTAGCCACACGCCAATACTTGCGGAAAACTACTGTACTGAAAATGCCCATTTCCCTGCAAACTGGCGGCTGCGTCACTCTGGGGCCAACACAGACTTGAATAAATCCCACTGCAAAGTCCATATTGTGCTCATGAACGGTACTTTTCTATAATTACCGCCTGCCCAAGTAGGGGGTACTAATGTGATATTTAGCGCGTCTAAGGGGCTGATTTACTAACCCACGAACGGGTCGAAATGAGTCCGATTGCGTTTTTTTCGTAAAGATCGGTATTTTGCGATTTTTTTCGTATGTTTTGCGATTTTTTCGGCGTCTTTACGAATTTTTCGTTACCAATACGATTTTTGCGTAAAAACGCGAGTTTTTCGTAGCCATTACGAAAGTTGCGTAAAATCTTGCGATTTTTCGTAGCGTTAAAACTTGCGCAAAATGTTGCGCTTTTTTCGTAGCGTTAAAACTTACGCGAAACTTCGCACCTTTTAAGTTTTAACGCTACGAAAAAGGCGCAACTTTTCGCGTAAGTTTTAACGCTACGGAAAAATCGCAAGATTTTACGCAACTTTCGTAAAGGCTACGAAAAACTCGTGTTTTTACACAAAAATCGTATTGGTAACGAAAAATTCGTAAAGACGCCGAAAAAATCGCAAAACATACGAAAAAGTCGCAAAATGTTCGTTTTCAAGTCGGAACTTTTCCAATTCGGGTCGGATTCGTGGGTTAGTAAATTAGCCCCTAAGTGTTTGTGAATCATGCGTTAGTATAATTTCAGCGCGCAAATTAACACATGCGTTAAAATTACCGAATGCGATTTGCGACTTAACGCACGCGGTAATACTGTAGTGAATCGCGTGTTAATTTTTGCGTCAATTTTAACTCAAAAAAGCATGCAATAAAGATTTAGTGAATCAGCCCTAAGTTTGTGTATTTTCATATGGAAACTTTATTGATTTTATTATCTTCAGGGATCCCCAACCAGTGGCTCGGGGTAACATGTTGCTCCCCAACCCCTTGGATGTTGCTCCCAGTGGCCCCAAAGTGGCCCCAGGTGCCATTTTTACATTTCTGGCTTGGGGGCAAGTATTGGAAGCCCAGAGACAGTTTTACTCCAAGCAGAGCCTCCCGCAGTCACATGGGGAAACAAATAGCCAATCACAGCCCTTATTTGGCCCCCAAAGAACTTTTTTCAGGCATGTGTGGCTCACCGACACTTTTTTACATCTGAGTGTTTTTTGCGGGATAATTTGCCAATGGCGAAATGTGGAAATTTGCTGCCATTCCATGCCTGGTAAAAAAATTCGCTCATTACTATTGATCACGTCAAAAAAGGCACGGATGCGTCAAAAATGGTGGTCATATAAAAAGGCGTAGACACATCAAAAAAGGCAGTCGCGTCAACAAAAGGCGTAACCCATAAAAAAAGGAGCAGATGTGGTTGCATAAAAAAAATCACAGTCGTGGGAACAATGTCGCACACATTTAAAAAGTCACGTGGTAGCTGCATTTCACAAATTTTTCAATGTTTCACAATTTTTTTAGCAATTTCATGAATTTTCTGCCAAAGCGAAACGGGACAGATTCACTCATCACTACTCACGAGTTAAAAAGGTTGGAGATCCCTGGTTATCGCACTAGGTCAAACATTTTCCCACATTACCCAAAAGCCTTATTATGTTAGGGCAGTAAAACTCCTTGATTTGATATTGTAGTAACACTATATTTTTTTTTAACTCTTGTTTTAATGTAGCCACAACAGTCGAAACCAACCTCTGCAATTAGAAGGCCATGTAAGTGTGTTTTGGTAATGAAAGCTTAGGAATTCATATATAAGTTAATGGGAAACTATACCCCCAGAATGAATATGTTATTATTATATCATATTAAGTGGCCTATTAAAGAATCTCCCCAAACTGGAATATATATATCAGTAAATATTGCCCTTTTACATCCTTTCCCTTGAGCCGCCATTTAGTGATGGGCTGTGTGTTCCCTCAGAGATCAGCTGACAGGAAGTGACGCAGCTCTAACTGTAACAGGAAGTAGTGTTCAGTCTATACTATTTTATATAGTACAATAAATACTTTGGGGCACATTTACTAAGACACGAATCTGAACCGAATTGGAAAAATTCCGATTTGAAAACGAACATTTTGCGACTTTTTCGTATTTTTTGCGATTTTTCGGCGTCTTTACGACTTTTTCGTTACCTATACGATTTGTGCGAAAAAACGAGAGTTTTTCGTAGCCATTCCGAAAGTTGCGCAAAATCTGCCGATTTTTTCGTAGCGTTAAAACTTGCGCAAAAAGTTGCGCCTTTTTCGTAGCGTTAAAACTTAAAAGGTGCGACGTTCCGCGCAAGTTTTAACGCTACGAAAAAAGCGCAACTTTTTGCGCAAGTTTTAACGCTACGAAAAATCGCCAGATTTCGCGCAACTTTCGGAATGGCTACGAAAAACTCGCGTTTTTTCGCACAAATCGTATTGGTAACGAAAAAGTCGTAAAGACGCCGAAAAAATCGCAAAAAATACGAAAAAGTCGCAAAATACCGATCATTACGAAAAAAACACAATCGGACGCATTCGGCCCGTGCGTGGCTTAGTAAATGTGCCCCTTTGTGTTACATTGAAAGAATATAAACCAACAATACTACATTTTTAAATGAAAAAGAACTGTAATTGACCTGTGGGGCAGTATAATATTGAACAAAAATACATACCTTTCTCCCTGCATGCAGATTTATTTTGTTTCTCTATTACAAGCAGCTGAACTGCATCTCTTTTACTAACTTCCTTGTCTGGCATAAAGCCCCACCTCCTTTTGCTTTCTGAGCACTAGGGATGTAGCGAACTTCGCCAAAAATGTTCGCGAACCCGTTCGCGGACTTTCGGCAAAACTCTCGAATATTCACGAACTTTGCGAACCCCATAGACTTCAATGGGAAGGCGAACTTTAAAACCTAGAAAAGCCATTTCTGGCCAGAAAACTGATTTTAAAGTTGTTTAAAGGGTGCCACGACCTGGACAGTGACATGCAGGAGGGGGATCAAGGGCAAAAACTTCTCTGAAAAATACTTTGAAAAAAAAACGCCAAAAAATAACGCCAAAAAAACCCCTTAAGCTATTCCTATGTATACGCAAAGGTGAAAAACCGAAGCGAAAAAACGCGGCGGAAAAAACCGAGGCAAAAAAACGAGGCGCAAAAAAAAACGCGGCAAACCCAAAATGGCGAACATTGCCAAAAGTTCACGAATTTGCGGACTTGCGAACACTCGATGTTCGCGCGAATTAGTTCGCCGGTGAACAGTTCGCTACATCTCTACTGAGCACTCCTCTCTCTGACTATAAAGACCTCAAAGAGGTTCCTACTGGGCACGCTCACTGCCTCTGCTCCAATTTAAATCAATGAGGCACGTGCAGTAGGCACCTCTTTGAGGTCATCATAATAAGAGAGAGGAGTGCTCAGAAAGCAAAATAGAGGGTGGAGCTTAGACAAGGAAGTCAGTAAAAGAGCTGTAGTTGAACTGGATGTAATAGAGAAACAAAATAAATCTAAATGCAGGGAGAAAAGTATGTTATTCTGGGGGCTGTACAGAGTAATTGTATTAGATTAAAAAAAAGGTTTACTTATTCTTTAATGCTTTTTGCAACAATGTGCATTACATAATGTAGCAATATGTATTAGATTTAGCCACTAGAGGTCTCCCTCCTTTTAGACCTGGGTACATGTTAGCTAACTGAGACTTGTTGGTACCTGCAGAGAGTGTGTTCAGCAGTAATGGCTTCTATTAGAATCATCTAATAACGTTTGATCCTGAGATTGTTTCACCTTGATTTGGAACCTATCTTTACACATAATTTGTGGTTTCACATTAAGACAATGATCAGTTATGCTTCATAAAGCCTGCAGTTAAATATGTTTTCCTTATATCATTCCAATTCAACCAGCACCACCACCATACAGCCCCCCAGAGCCTACAGTCGCATTCATAGAACTACCTCGAGCTCCAAATACTGAAAGTAAGTGATTTTTATGGATAAAAGTTCTATACTAACAAAACCTTTTTTCTGTAATAATAAAACAGTACCTGTACTTGATCCCAACTAAGATATAATTACCCCTTATTGGGGGCAGAACAGCCCTATTGGGTTTATTTAATGGTTAAATGATTCCCTTTTCTCTGTAATAATAAAACAGTACCTGTACTTGATCCCAACTAAGATATAATTACCCCTTATTGGGGGCAGAACAGCCCTATTGGGTTTATTTAATGGTTAAATGATTCCCTTTTCTCTGTAATAATAAAACAGTACCTGTACTTGATCCCAACTAAGATATAATTACCCCTTATTGGGGGCAGAACAGCCCTATTGGGTTTATTTCATGGTTAAATGATTCCCTTTTCTCTGTAATAATAAAACAGTACCTGTACTTGATCCCAACTAAGATATAATTACCCCTTATTGGGGCAGAACAGCCCTATTGGGTTTATTTAATGGTTAAATGATTCCCTTTTCTCTGTAATAATAAAACAGTACCTGTACTTGATCCCAACTAAGATATAATTACCCCTTATTGGGGGCAGAACAGCCCTATTGGGTTTATTTCATGGTTAAATGATTCCCTTTTCTCTGTAATAATAAAACAGTACCTGTACTTGATCCCAACTAAGATATAATTACCCCTTATTGGGGGCAGAACAGCCCTATTGGGTTTATTTCATGGTTAAATGATTCCCTTTTCTCTGTAATAATAAAACAGTACCTGTACTTGATCCCAACTAAGATATAATTACCCCTTATTGGGGCAGAACAATGCTATTGGGTTTATTTAATGTTTTAAATGATTTTTTTAGTAGACTTAAGGCAGGAGATCCAAATTAGGGAAAGATCCCTTATCCGGAAAACCCCAGGTCCCGAGCATTCTGGATAACAGGTCCCATACCTATACAATGGAAAATATTAAGAAAATGAACACCATAAAGAGTGCCAAATTCTACAAAATTAGGTTTATGTACCACATTTTGGCTAAAAAAATGACAACTTGAGTGGTACAACAAGGCCCTCTTTATATGTAAGTCTTCTGCAGCCCATTGGTGCGCTAAATATTGTGCTGCATTTAGAATTTAGCAACAATATACATTATTATTATTATTAACATTTATTTATAAAGCGCCAACATATTTCGCAGCAACAATATACATTATATAATTTGTGGTTAAGTGTTTTGTAGAGCTTGTGGTTGAGTTTGTTATCATTCCAGGCCATCCTGCACCCCCACCATACAGCCTTTGTGTCAATCGTGTAGCAGCTCCTCCAGCACAAAGCCAGTCATCAGCGAGTCCTTCAAGTACGTGATTCTTATATGAATAAAAGCCTTATCATAGCAAAGTATAGGATTTTTCAAGGAGTGATTTAAAGGGATTTTGTTGTGATCTGTATGGGGTACTGTTTATTTCTAAATGACACTGTTACACAGCAAATAATTTCCTCTGCCATTTAATATTTTATTCTTGAACCAACAAATGTATTTGTAGCTGTAATATTGGTGTGTAGGCGCCATCTCAGTGCATTGTGCCTGAGTCTGAGCTTTCAGCCAGCGCTACACATTAGAACTGCTTTCAGCTAACCTATTGTTTCTCCTACTCCCATGTAACTGGAGGAGTCCCAAGCCGGACTTGGATTTCTTACTATTGAGTGCTATTCTGATACCTACTGGGAGCTGCTATCTTGCTCCCTTCCCATTGTTCTGCTGATCGTCTGCTGGGGGTGAGGGGGGGGGATATCACTCCAACTTGCAGCGCAGCAGTAAAGTGTGCCTGAGTCTGAGCTTTCAGCCAGCGCTACACATTAGAACTGCTTTCAGCTAACCTATTGTTTCTCCTACTCCCATGTAACTGGAGGAGTCCCAAGCCGGACTTGGATTTCTTACTAGTCATGGGCGAAAAGTTTCACTAGGCATGGATTCGCGGCGAAAAAAGAATAGTTGCGGGCGACAAAATAATAGCTGCGTGCGACGAAACAATAGCCGTGCGACAAAACAATAGCCGTGGGCGCCGAACCAATAGCCGCGCAACAAAATAATAGCCGCGTGCGACGAAACAATAGCCACGCGCGACAATTTTTTTTGTCGCACGACATTTTCGCTGTTTCGCGAATTTTTCGCCATTTCGCGGATCTTTTGAAAGATTCGCGAATTTTTCGGCGAAGCGAAACGGAACAGATTCGCTCATCACTATTTCTTACTATTGAGTGCTATTCTGATACCTACTGGGAGCTGCTATCTTGCTCCCTTCCCATTGTTCTGCTGATCGGCTGCTGGGGGGAGGGGGGGGGATATCACTCCAACTTGCAGCGCAGCAGTAAAGTGTGCCTGAGTCTGAGCTTTCAGCCAGCGCTACACATTAGAACTGCTTTCAGCTAACCTATTGTTTCTCCTACTCCCATGTAACTGGAGGAGTCCCAAGCCGGACTTGGATTTCTTACTATTGAGTGCTATTCTGATACCTACTGGGAGCTGCTATCTTGCTCCCTTCCCATTGTTCTGCTGATCGGCTGCTGGGGGTGGGGGGGGGATATCACTCCAACTTGCAGCGCAGCAGTAAAGTGTGCCTGAGTCTGAGCTTTCAGCCAGCGCTACACATTAGAACTGCTTTCAGCTAACCTATTGTTTCTCCTACTCCCATGTAACTGGAGGAGTCCCAAGCCGGACTTGGATTTCTTACTATTGAGTGCTATTCTGATACCTACTGGGAGCTGCTATCTTGCTCCCTTCCCATTGTTCTGCTGATCGGCTGCTGGGGGTGAGGGGGGGGGATATCACTAGGGATGTAGCGAACCCGCGCAAAAATGTTCGCAAACCCGTTCGCGGACTTTCGCCAAAACTCGCGAATATTCGCGAACTTTGCGAACCCCATAGACTTCAATGGGAAGGCGAACTTTAAAACCTAGAAAAGCCATTTCTGGCCAGAAAAATGATTTTAAAGTTGTTTAAAGGGTGCCACGACCTGGACAGTGGCATGCAGGAGGGGGATCAAGGGCAAAAACTTCTCAGAAAAATACTTGTAAAAAAACCGCCAAAAAAAAGAGCAAAAAAAAAAAACGCAAAAAAATAACGCAAAAAAAAGCAAAAAAATAACGCCAAAAAAAAAAACCGCAAGCTATTCCTATGTATATGCATAGGCGATAAAACGCGGCGGGAAAACCAAGGCGAAAAAACGCGGCGCCAAAGAAAAACGCGGCGAACCCAAAGTGGCGAACATCGGCAAAAGTCCGCGAATTTTCGCGAACGCGAACACCCGATGTTCGCGCGAATTAGTTCGCCGGCGAACAGTTCGCTACATCTCTAGATATCACTCCAACTTGCAGCGCAGCAGTAAAGTGTGACTGAGTCTGAGCTTTCAGCCAGCGCTACACATTAGAACTGCTTTCAGCTAACCTATTGTTTCTCCTACTCCCATAAACAAATAAAAAAGGTTGAGGAGACTGCCTCACACAGACAAAAGCAAACAAAAGGAATTCTGGGAATGAATTCCAGACTCTTAAAAAATCCCATTTACATGGGTTTATGCTATAGGCTACAGCTCACCCACTGGGTTTGAAGCTGAAGCCAGGACAATAGCTGATCAGATTCACAACTACAGACCGGTATCCTACTCCCATGTAACTGGAGGAGTCCCAAGCCAGACTTGGATTTCTTACTGTTACAGAGCTTGTGGTTGAATTTGTTATTATTGTTCCAGGCTGGCCTGCAAGTCCACCACCATACAGTCTCTATGCACCTAGGGCAAATAGTGCAGCAGCAACTCCAGCAGTAAGCCGATCATCATCGAGGACTTCAAGTAAGTGATTATTTTTTTGGATAAAAGCCGTATCAAAGCAAAACACAGGATTTCTCAGGAACAATTGAAATGTTTGTAATGTATAAGTTTTGGTGCAAGGCATCTGTGTAGGGAAGAGCACTGGGGCCAGCAAAAAAAAAATACTGTTGAATTATGACTTTTAAAACTCAAAAGTCTGACTTCAGGCAGTGTCAGTAAAGATCTGCTCAAGCCAATAAAGTATGTAACCCCTTCTTTGCTGTAACCAAGCCAACAGCATGACTAGGAACGGTTTAGAGCATGGGGTACCTGTGACTCAGTCCTTCAGGATGGGCCTTTGCAAAGTAGAAGGGACCAAAACGGAGCTATGGTGTTGTGCAACGACACCTCACTGTATCTGCGTGCAATGCAAAGTAATAAATGGGCGCCAGAAGGTTCTTGCAGTTTAACGATAGAACCCATTTATTTCATAGACAATCAATATGCAGGATTAGTGCAATATACTCACATACAGCTGTAATATGATAGTAATAGGACAGCCCAGAGAGGATGCACACCTGTTCCTCCCAACTCCTCTTGAGTCTGGGCAGGGTCAATGCCACCTGGTCAGTTGTCCACCCTTTGGAACAGTCAGGTTGGATACCACACTCCTCAGCCCTCATGGTCCCACAGCAACTATGGATCAGGGGTCAAATACTGGCTGCCTCCTATGTGTAAACCGTGGCCCTACGCTAAGGCAACAGTGCCTGTATGGAAGGGTACTTCCAGCTACTTTCCTTGGTGGAGCCAAAACTGCTCCTGCTTCCTTCCCTCTCTATCTCACTTTCCTAGAAAGTGCTTGACACAACTTACTATTTAACTGGTCCTCGTTCACAGGGTCCCTGTCCCCGACTTCTCTAGTGTAGATGAAGACTCTAAGGATAAATGCTTTACTGGGGACCTGTGGAATCAGGCTCAGTGGAACTTCCACCTGGGTCAGCAGATGCAGCCAAAGAGGAAGACCCATCCCTTTGCTAAACACTATATTGGATTGCAAAGGGTGGAGTCAACTCATAATACAACGGAACAAATACGTTATGAGGAAATTAGATCTAAGTTGGATTTGCTTCTCTAGAGAAGGCACTTTAAAAGTGACATAGTAAAGATTCTTTCCAGTAATATGTAACAACTAGATATACCAGATATACTTCTGGGTTCTATAGAGCAAGAGGTTTATGTGCTACATTTTGGCTAAAAGATGAAAACTTGTGTGGTACAAGGCTGTAGCCTTCTGTAGCCTGTTAGTGTGCTAAATATTGTGTGGCATGCAAAATATGGTTAATGGAGAAGGAAAGGTAAGACCTAAGTAAGCTTTATCAGAAAAGGTCTATGTATCCAAAGAAACACAGGATTTCTTTCTGTCTTTTGTGTACACATGTTCTTAAGTGACTTCCTGTTCTCAGAAAAATTCTTCACGGCAGGGCACGAGTCTACTCAGTTTGTGCCTCTCTCCCCCTCCCATCAGAATTTGCTCCCCCTCCCAACTCTGTTTAATGTGAGCTACCAGCCTCTAGAGCTACAGCACAGAAGCTACGGAGACCAAGCTAAAATGGCAGCTGCTATCTTAAACAAACAGAGGGATCTTCTAAGACTGTTTACTTGGGTATGGTAAAGCTTTCTGCAGAAGAAATATAGCATTCTAGATTGCACTAATATGGCCAAAATGGCTTTTATTTTCCTTAAGTAAGTCCATACTCCCTTAATTATTACAGAGCTTGTGGTTTGTTATTGTTCCAGGCGAGCCTGCACCCCAACCGATATACTATGCACCTAGGGCCAATCATGAAGCAGAACCTCCAGCAGTACGCCAATCATCATCAAGGTCTTCAAGTAAGTGATGGGGCTTTTGTTCATAAAATAATCAAAGCAAAGGATTTCTCAGGAACAACTGAAATGTCTGTAATGTATAAGTTTTGGTGCAAGGCATCTGTACATAGGGGCTAAAGTGATATTATCTCTGATGCAGTTCAATGAGAAAATGAATCTAATTCATGTCCAGGATTTCAAGTGATAAACCTTAGGGGTCATTTACTATTCCACCAAGGGAATTGCTGTACTGTGCTCCTTAGGGTTGCCACCTTTCTCTCCAGGCAGGGGGCAGGACAGTGACATCATGTGGGGGGCAGACAAGTGTACTCATGGGGTGGGTATCATTAGGGGGTGGGGCTATGACACAGCAATCAGGGTTGGCTGAATTTAAGCTTTAAAAAGGTCTTGAGAAACTAGTCATTCAAATAGTTACTCCAGTAGTAAAGAGGAGAACAAAGTGAAACACTGACCCTAATCAAATGACACTACTGCACCTTATTTGTCAAAAAGCTCCACAGTTGGATAGGAAAAGCTTTGACTGGGATTCTGGGACTTTCTTTCTGTTGGTCTTGCTCCATTCTGGTGATACTTTGGGATCATCAACCTGTTGATTAACATTTACCTAATCTTCGGTTTTTGAAGGCAGGTTGTCTTGGATGAACCATATCAAGAGCCATGTATGGCCATGTATGGGCCACTGGGATACCAGGGAAAAAATTGATGGGCCTCTGCCCTGGTGTATGTTTTCAGCAGGTTTGCACGTGTAGGGGTGGGGTAGATATTATGGGTAGTGATGGGCGAATTTCCACATTTTGCTGTTGGTGTTGGCTGATTGTTTCACGAAATGGATGAAGAAATTCGCAGCAGAAAAATTCACTGTGAGTCCAAAAATTGTTGCAAGAATAATCACGCATCAAAAGAATAGTCGCGCGTCCAAAAATTGTTGCAAGAATAGTCGCGAGAGTCACGGGCACAATTTTTTTTTTCCGCGCGTCATTTTCGTTGTTTCGCAAATCTTTTGAAATCTTTTTTTTTCCGGTGAAGCGAAATGGGACATCACTTATTATGATGAGAGCCCTTGTGGTCAGTAACTTCAGTGGGCCCAAGGGTCCCTAGTTCAACACTGCATACAGTAAGGTGACTAGGCATTACCAGTTTCCCAGACTGTATTTACTTTGCAACTACATCTGGTACAAAATACCAACATTTGAAAAAAGTCAGTTTGGTGCATATGCTTTACTAGAATGCCAGGCTCCGGTTTTGCATGAATGGCACGTACAGCCAATGCCTTGCCAGACTAGAAAGCTACTGTATTTTAATGGTGATATTTTAGATAAATGATAAGATCAAGACCCATTTACTAACCATCGAGTTTACTTTTTTTCTTGAATCCGATTTTTAGTGCTAAAAGTCGCAGTGAAAAAATGCCACAACTTTTATGAGATTTACTATGCAAATAAAGGGCTAAAAATCCAACTTGATGAATTCATGTAGATCGTATTTGTCACGTCGAGTACGAAAGTTTCAGATTCATTCAAGCTTCATTATCATGACTTTCCTTTGGCCGGGTTGGTGCTGCAGAGTGCCATTGAGCCCTATGGGAGACTTTCCTTGGGCCGGGTTGGAGCTGCAGAGTGCCATTGAGCCCTATGGGAGACTTTCCTTGGGCCGGGTTGGAGCTGCAGAGTGCCATTGAGCCCTATGGGAGACTTTCCTTGGGCCAGGTTGGAGCTGTAGAGTGCCATTGAGCCTTATGGGAGACTTTCCTTGGGCCAGGTTGGAGCTGCAGAGTGCCATTGAGCCCTATGGGAGACTTTCCTTGGGCCGGGTTGGAGTTGCAGAGTGCCATTGAGCCCTATGGGAGACTTTCCTTGGGCCGGGTTGGAGCTGCAGAGTGCCATTGAGCCCTATGGGAGACTTTCCTTGGGCCAAGTTGGAGCTGCAGAGTGCCATTGAGCCCTATGGGAGACGTACCTTGGGCCAGGTTGGAGCTGCAGAGTGCCATTGAGCCCTATGGGAGGCTTTCCTTGGGCCGGGTTGGAGCTGCAGAGTGCCATTGAGTCCTATGGGAGACTTTCCTTTGGCCAGGTTGGTGCTGCAGAGTGCCATTGAGCCCTATGGGAGACTTTCCTTGGGCCGGGTTGGAGCTGCAGAGTGCCATTGAGCCCTATGGGAGACTTTCCTTGGGCCGGGTTGGAGCTGCAGAGTGCCATTGAGCCCTATGGGAGACTTTCCTTGGGCCGGGTTGGAACTGCAGAGTGCCATTGAGCCCTATGGGAGACTTTCCTTGGGCCGGGTTGGAACTGCAGAGTGCCATTGAGCCCTATGGGAGACTTTCCTTGGGCCAAGTTGGAACTGCAGAGTGCCATTGAGCCCTATGGGAGACGTTCCTTGGGCCAGGTTGGAGCTGCAGAGTGCCATTGAGCCCTATGGGAGGCTTTCCTTGGGCCTGGTTGGAGCTGCAGAGTGCCATTGAGCCCTATGGGAGACTTTCCTTGGGCCGGGTTGGAGCTGCAGAGTGCCATTGAGCCCTATGGGAGACTTTCCTTGGGCCGGGTTGGAGCTGCAGAGTGCCATTGAGCCCTATGGGAGGCTTTCCTTGGGCCGGGTTGGAGCTGCAGAGTGCCATTGAGCCCTATGGGAGACTTTCCTTGGGCCGGGTTGGAGCTGCAGAGTGCCATTGAGCCCTATGGGAGACTTTCCTTGGGCCAGGTTGGAGCTGTAGAGTGCCATTGAGCCTTATGGGAGACTTTCCTTGGGCCAGGTTGGAGCTGCAGAGTGCCATTGAGCCCTATGGGAGGCTTTCCTTGGGCCGGGTTGGAGCTGCAGAGTGCCATTGAGCCCTATGGGAGACTTTCCTTGGGCCGGGTTGGAGCTGCAGAGTGCCATTGAGCCCTATGGGAGACTTTCCTTGGGCCGGGTTGGAGCTGCAGAGTGCCATTGAGCCCTATGGGAGACTTTCCTTGGGCCGGGTTGGAGCTGCAGAGTGCCATTGAGCCCTATGGGAGACTTTCCTTGGGCCAGGTTGGAGCTGCAGAGTGCCATTGAGCCTTATGGGAGACTTTCCTTGGGCCAGGTTGGAGCTGCAGAGTGCCATTGAGCCCTATGGGAGGCTTTCCTTGGGCCGGGTTGGAGCTGCAGAGTGCCATTGAGCCCTATGGGAGGCTTTCCTTGGGCCGGGTTGGAGCTGCAGAGTGCCATTGAGCCCTATGGGAGACTTTCCTTGGGCCAGGTTGGAGCTGCAGAGTGCCATTGAGCCCTATGGGAGACTTTCCTTGGGCCAGGTTGGAGCTGCAGAGTGCCATTGAGCCCTATGGGAGACTTTCCTTGGGCCGGGTTGGAGCTGCAGAGTGCCATTGAGCCCTATGGGAGACTTTCCTTGGGCCGGGTTGGAGCTGCAGAGTGCCATTGAGCCCTATGGGAGACTTTCCTTGGGCCAGGTTGGAGCTGCAGAGTGCCATTGAGCCCTATGGGAGACTTTCCTTGGGCCGGGTTGGAGCTGCAGAGTGCCATTGAGCCCTATGGGAGACTTTCCTTGGGCCGGGTTGGAGCTGCAGAGTGCCATTGAGCCCTATGGGAGACTTTCCTTGGGCCGGGTTGGAGCTGCAGAGTGCCATTGAGCCCTATGGGAGACTTTCCTTGGGCCAGGTTGGAGCTGCAGAGTGCCATTGAGCCCTATGGGAGACTTTCGTTTTCGTGATATTTGCGATAATTGGAAATTATTGTATCTAATCTGAATTTTGGAATTCGAACTCGTACTTTGATGAATCTGTTAAACACTAGCCAGAGGCTTTCTGTATCATTTATTTCTCATTAACAAACTCTTACTTTGTTTTAAAGGAATGAAGAATGCTGGCTGCATGGCAGGATGCCTTGTGTTTTTAATCATTTTTGCAGTGATGATCTGGCAGATAGGTAAGAGAGACTGTAGTTTTCATCTTGTGTTTTTTGTCCGTCATCTAAAAGCACTGATATAGGGGCAGAGTTGGTTTTGCAATTCATTAAATACATACATATATAGTAGGATTTAATACTGTTGGTTAGTACATTTTCATGCTTAAAGTGAAGACGCACAGATAAGTAGAGATGTAGCGAACTGTTCGCCGGCGAACTAATTCGCGCGAACATCGGGTGTTCGCAAGTTCGGAAGTTTGCAAACTTTTCGCGTATGTTCGCAATTTGGGTTTGCCGCGTTTTTTTTCCGCTGCATTTTTTCTCTGCATTTTTTCTCGGCCTAAAAACGCCGCACAAGCCACACATGACGTTTTTCAGCCTAGTACTGGTGTAAGCAAATCCCGTTTCCATGGTGCTAATAGTGCGAAATAGCAAAAAACGCCACATATTTCCGCTAGAATAGCTTGCGTTTTTGCGCAATGCTGTGTTAACAAAGTATTTTTCAGAGAAGTTTTTGCCCTTGATCCCCCTCCTGCATGCCACTGTCCAGGTCGTGGCACCCTTTAAACAACTTTAAAATCAGTTTTCTGGGCAGAAATGGCTTTTCTAGGTTTTAAAGTTCACCTTCCCATTGAAGTCTATGGGGTTCACAAAGTTCGCGAATATTCGCGCTTTTTGGCGTAAGTTCGCGAACGTGTTCGCGAACATTTTTTTTGAGGTTCGCTACATCTCTACAGATAAGAACTATAGAATGTGAAAACCCATTGGGCCAGATTCAGATGAATGAGAAAAAGCATCACCTATTCAATACCTAAATTCCCCATAGGCTTCTATTGAGATAAACCAAGTTTCATTGGACTGAAACTGCCCAGTGATCATTGAATATATAAAATATAGTAAGCCTATCCCTCACAGGTGTTGTTCTTTCTAAATCGGTGTTCCCCAACCAGTGGCTCGGGGGTAACATGTTGCTCCCCAACCCCTTGGATGTTGATCTCAGGGCCCCCAAACCAGGGAGTTATTTTTGAATTCCTGACTTGGGGGCAAGTTTTGGTTGAATAAAAACAAGATTTCCTACCAAATAAAGCCCCCTGTAAGCTGATACGTAGTGATGGGCGAAATGTTTCGCCAGGCATGGATTCGCGGCGAATTTCCGCGTTTCGCCATTGGCGGATTGTTTCACGAAACGGATGAAAAAATTCGCCGCGGAAAAATTCGCCGCACGTCCAAAAATTGTCGCCGGCGTCAAAAAAAGAATTGTCGCGGGCGTCAAAAGAATAGCCGTGCGACGAAACAATAGCCGCGTGCGACGAAACAATAGCCGCGCGACAAAATAATAGCCGCGTGCGACGAAACAATAGCCGCGCGACAAAACAATAGCCGCGGGCGACGAAACAATAGCCATGCGATGAAACAATAGCCGCGTGCGACAAAACAATAGCCGCGTGCGACGAAACAATAGCCGTGCGACGAAACAATAGCCGTGCGACGAAACAATAGCCGTGCGACAAAACAATAGCCGCGTGCGTCGAAACAATAGCCGTGCGACGAAACAATAGCCGCGGGCGACGAAACAATAGCCGCGGGCGACAAATTTTTTTTGTCGCACGACATTTTCGCCGTTTCGCGAATTTTTCGCCGTTTCGCGGATCTTTTTAAAGATTCGCGAATTTTTCGGCTACGCGAAACGGAACAGATTCGCTCATCACTACTGATACGGTGCATAGAGGCCCCTAATAGCCAATCTTAGCCCTTATTTGGCTCCCGGGAACATTTTTCATGCTTGTGTCGCTCTCCAACTCTTTTTACATTTGAGTGTGGCTCACGTGTAAAAAAAAGGTTTGGGATCCCTGACCTAAATGATGCTTGTTTTTGATCTTAACGGGTTCGAAACCCAACTATAACCCAGTCCCGCTGACCCTAGTTTTTATAGACATTGACAAATATTTGTATTTGATACAAAAGTGGGGAGGATCAAATTTTTTTGGCCTGCTTTTTCTTTTTTTGGTTTCACAGATTCTAAAAATGTGAATTCTGAAACCTCTAAACTTCTCAAAACCTTCTCAAAACCTAGAATAAAAAAATTGCAAAAAAAACGCTTTTGCTTCAATACATTTTTTTGCACTAAAACTCCCAAGATTCGAATTATGGTTCAAAAACTCAAATGATTGATATTTGTTAAGTGCAAAAAAATCAGAAAACTCAGAAGTAAAACCTTGGCATGTAATAGAAGTCAATAGGAGTTGACAAGCCATTTTTTAAGTTTTCTTTGCTTTTTTTTCGTGTTTGTTAACTTACAAATTTGAGGTATTTGAGCTTTTGTTTTTTTTTCATATTTGGATTTTTTAATAAAAAAGCAAAAATGTTAGGTTTTTTTTTTAAAAATTGTAAAATTGTTTGTTCGAATTAGAGTAAACTCTTAAATGCACAAACTAAAAATTTGATATATATTGAATAAGCCCATTGACATGAAAAAGAAAGGCCCCTTGACTCCATTGCATTTGGCTCAATAAACCCTAGACATTAACGGCCCATTTGAGGAAAGAAAAAAATGCAGCAAAAAACACCTATTGCCTCTAACGGTAAAATTCACAATTTTTCCAAAGTTTCATAAATTTGAAGTGAAACAGGGCACTTTCATTCATCCCTACTGTTATACTGCATACAGGGATTGTTACTGCATTCTGGGTTCATTATATGGCACAGGAATCAGACATGGGGATAAAGGGACAGACTTGTTCAGTGCTGGGAAACTGTGCTTATTGCCTCCAATTCCAGTTGCAGGAACAAAGAAAACAGAGTCAGAAATTCACAAACCAGGTAAGATTCTCACTGGAGGATTATTATGCATATTAATGCAGTCACTGGTGGTGGAAATTTGGGGAACACTTTTTTTGTGCAGAGCGAACAGGTGGCTGAGCAGAACAGTGAAGCAGGGGTTAGATCCCCTTTAACAACAAAGGACAAGAACCAAAGCTCCTATCTATCTATCTATCTATCTATCTATCTATCTATCTATCTATCATCTATCTATCTATCATCTATCTATCTATCTATCTATCTATCTATCTATCTATCATCTATCTATCTATCTATCTATCATCTATCTATCTATCTATCTATCTATCTATCTATCTATCTATCATCTATATATATATCTATCTATCATCTATCTATCTATCTATCTATCATCTATCTATTTATCTATCATCTATCTATCTATCAATCATCTATCTATCTATCTATCTACCTATCTATCTATCATCTATCTATCTATCGATCTATCTATCTATCTATCTATCTATCATTTATCTATTTATCTATCATCTATCTATCTATCAATCATCTATCTATCTATCTATCATCTATCTATCAATCATCTATCTATCTATCTATCATCTATCTATCTATCTATCTATCTATCTATTTATCTATCATCTATCTATCTATCTATCTATCTATCTATCTATCTATCTATCTATCTATCAGCTATCTGTCTGTCTATATCTATCTATCTATCTATCTATCTATCTATCTTTCTATCATCTATCTATCTATCTATCTATCTATCTATCTATCTATCTATCTATTATCTATCTATCTATCTATCTATCATTTATCTATCATCTATCTATCTATCTATCTATCTATCTATCTATCTATCTATCAATCATCTATCTATCTATCTATCATCTATCTATTTATCTATCTATCTATCTATTTATCTATCTATCTATCTATCTATCTATCTATCATCTATCTATCTATCTATCTATCTATCTATCTATCATCTATATATTTATCTATCTATCTATCTATCATCTATCTATCTATCTATCTATCTATCTATCTATCTATCTGTCTATATCTATAGTGATGAGTGAATGTTTTCACCAGGCATGGATTCACTCCAAAATTCTGCATTTTGGCATCTGCAGTGGTGATTAACAAATCTGTCCTGTTTCGCTTCGCCATAAAATTCGTGAAACGGCAAGAAAATTTGCGAAACGGCGAAAAATTTGCGAAACGCATTTGTCACACAATTTTTTTTTTGTGGCCCTTGTCTTTTTTGTCGCCCGCAGCTATTTTTGTCGCCGTAGCTATTTTTTTGTCGTCCGTGCTTTCTTTTTATGCAACCGCGCTCATTTTGACACAACTGCACCCAGTTTGACGCGACTGTGCCCAATTTGACACGCAACCAAAAAAGAAATTCCTCGCGCTGAATTTTCCTACGCCGATTTTTCACCCAAGTTCTGCGAAACAATTCGCCAAAGGCGAAATGCGGAAGTTCGCTGCAAATCAATGCCTGGTGAAAAAATTTGTTCATCACTAATCTGCAGCAAAAGTTCACCTCCAAAAATTTACAGAGAAAAAACTTCCATTGACTTTGCACTATGTAGTTGGAGTGAGAGAAAAGTTGCACGTTAGGAGTGAGAAAAAAATGCCCATTGACTTTAAACTTAGAACAGTGGTTCTCAACCTTCCAAATGCCGTGACCCTTTAATACAGTTCCTCATGTTGTGGTGACCCCCAACCATAACATTATTCCTAAGACCATCGGAAATATGTTTTTTCCGATGGTCTTAGGGGACCTCTGTGAAAGAGTTGTTCGACCCCCAAAGGGGTCCCGACCCACAGGTTGAGAACCGCTGACTTAGAACCTATTGTTAAAATTGGCACCAATTCACGGTGCTTTGACATCACACACTGATGGGCTGATAGTGCTAATTAGTGCTGATTGGTGCTTCTGACAAATACAAAGTCCCTACCAGCCTTTCTTTGCTCCCTTCTGCCTTTTGGCTGCTTTTGATTAGTGATGAGCAAAATTTTTAGGCAAGTATGGATTCACTGTGAAATTCCACATCATGCCGTTGGCAAATTTTTTTGTGTGAAGCTGCAGCAAAAATTAGCCGAGTGAGGAAAAAGTTGCGTCAAAAACTAAATTTTCACCAGATTTTGCCAGGGACAGATTTGCTCATCACTACTTTTCATGTTTGTATCTCACCACCCATGTAAGTCTGATGGTGGTCTGTCTTTCTCCCACACCCCCCGGGCAAATGGACGCGGTGGGGGAGTTGGAATTCTCCTCTCCTCCCGTTGCCGGTTCGCACCTATTCCTGTTCCCCCGGCTTTTTTTTTTAACTCATTTGAGGTGCATGCCCTTCAGATCTTCCATCCTCTCTCTGTACGGGGGAGTCATTTACAGGCCCCCCGTCAGCCTCCTCCCCTGCTCCCTTACTCTCTGATTTTGAAACCTGGCTCTCCTTTTTTCCTCTCTACTGACGGCCCTGCAATCGTCCTTGGGGATTTCAACTCCCACATTGATGATCCCTCGCAACCCTGGCCCTCACGTTTAGTCCACCTAACCTCCTCCTTTGAGCTCCAGCAGTGGACAAACACTCCTACTTATAAGGATGGCCACTTTCTGGACTTAGTCTTTACTAAAAACCTGTCCCTTTCTGAGTTTAACAGTGTCCCTTTCCCCTTCTCTGACCATCACCTGGTTACATTTTCCATCTCTCACTCTCCCTCCCAACCTGCTCCTTCCCCCGCTGTATTAATTAGAAATACACGTGATGTAGATCTCCCGGCCTTAGCTCGCTCTTTCAGGTCCAGTCTCTCCTCCTTTGACGAGATGTCTGACCCTGATACCCTGGTTAGGGAGTACAACAGCATACTAGCCTCCACCATTGATTCATTTGCACCCCTTCAGCCTAAGCGTACTCAGGTTCAAACCCCCGCCCCTGGCTGAATGTGCACACCAAATTCCTACGCTCCTGTGTGAGGTCTGCGGAACGTATGTGGAGGAAATCCTGTACGCAAGCAGACTTTATCCATTATAAATTCCTATTGGCCTGCCTCAATTCTGCCCTGTCGAAAGCTAAACAGGAATACTACAACACTCTTATAAACAACAATAAATCCAACCCGAAACGCCTATTTTCTATATTCAATACCCTTCTGCGTCCCTCGCAGACCCCATTACCTCACTTTATACACTCTCCCCAGGACTTTGCTGCTTTTTTCATGAACAAAGTGGAGTCCATTCGCAATCAGATTCCCCCCTCTAGCAATACAGACCAGCTCCTCCTTCCTCAGCCCCCCTCTGCATGTCTTAGCTCTTTTGGTCCCGTAACTGTCTCCGAAGTCTCCCGGCTTCTATTGTCTGTTCCCCTCACCACTTGCTCTCTAGACCCCATGCCTTCCTCTCTGCTCAAACACAGTGCTGCTGAACTTACTCCACCTCTTACTCACATCTTCAACTCTTCTCTGACCTCTGGAAGTTTCCCCTCTTCCTTCAAACAGGCCTGTGTCAAGCCCATCCTTAAAAAGGCCACGCTGGACCAGTCCTGTCTCTCTAACTACCGCCCTGTCTCGCTTCTACCGCTTTCCTCCAAAATCTTAGAGCGCATTGTCTTCTCCCGTATCACTAACTTCCTTAACGCCCATCATTTATTAGACCCGCTGCAATCTGTCTTTCGGCCTGCGCACTCTACTGAGACGGCCTTGTGCAGAGTTACAAAGGATCTTCAGGTTGCCTAAGCCAAAGGTCACTTTTCTGTACTAATCCTCCTAGATCTATCGGCTGCGTTTGATACGGTTGACCACTCCCTCCTGATGCAGATTCTGCATTCGATTGGTCTCCGCAGTCAGGCTGCATCCTGGATCTCTTCCTATATCTCTAACCGTTCATTCACTGTCTCCTATGCTAACATAGTTCCTCCAGTTCCTCTTAATGTGGGGGCACCCCAAGGCTCTGTACTTAATGTGGGGGCACCCCAAGGCTCTGTACTTAATGTGGGGGTACCCCAAGGCTCTGTACTTAATGTGGGGGTACCCCAAGGCTCTGTACTTAATGTGGGGGTACCCCAAGGCTCTGTACTTAATGTGGGGGTACCCCAAGGCTCTGTACTTGGGCCATTGTTGTTCTCCCTTTACACGCTGATCTTATCCATTCATTTGGTTTTAAATCCCATCTGTATGCTGATGATATCCAAATTTACTTTTCGACCCCTTCGTTAACAGTCGAAACTGAGAGTCAAATCTCTAACTGCCTCCTGGCTATCTCTAAGTGGATGAACAAACGCCACCTCAAACTGAACCTAACAAAAACTGAACTAATGATCTTTCCGCGTAAGCCTGGTCCTACCCTCCTCTTTCCTATCTCTATTGATGGCACCATCATCAACCCAGTCGATTCGGCGCGTTGTTTGGGGGGGATCTTTGACTCCAGTCTCTCCTTCTCTGACCACATTAACTCCACTGTCAAAACCTGTCACTTTTTCCTGCGCAATATTGCCAAAATTCATCCCTTTCTCTCTACTGCAACAGCTAGGCTGCTCATGCATGCTCTCATCCTATCCCGACTTGACTACTGTAACCTGCTGCTAACCGGCCTCCCTAACTCCCATCTTTCCCCCCTACAGTCTGTATTAAATACTGCTGCCAGAATTCTCCTCCTCTCATCCAGGAGAGTTCAGGCCCTTCCCCTGCTAAAGGCCTTATTGTGGCTCCTATTAAACACAGAATATCTTACAAACTCCTTCTCCTAACCTTCAAAGCCCTCCATTCCTCTGCTCCTCACTACATCTCTTCCCTTGTGTCTCCGTACGTTCCTGGCCGACTCCTTCGTTCCTCACAGAGCAATTGCTTGGTTGCGCCCCCCACTACTACTGCGGTTTCCCGCCTTAACCCTTTCTGCCCTGCTGCCCCTTACATTGGGAATGCCCCCCCTGATTTCCTCCGCAGAGAATCCTCCCTCAGTCTTTTTAAAACTAAACTTAAAGACTCCCTTTTGGAGCACTCGCCCAGCACCTGATCTGGGAACTGGCACTTATATTGTAATGTCACCCACTGTCACCTACAGCACTTATATTTGCCCATTTGTGTCTGTAAGTTACCCTCCCATATAGATTGTAAGCTCTACGGGGCAGGAACCTCCATCCTCTTGTGTCTTTGACTCTTAACTTATTGCAAATGTACCTTGTATTTATTGTTATACTTTGTATTTATCTATTATTATCTTAACCCCCTGTTTGTATTAATGTATCCTACTGTACAGCGCTGCGTACATAAGTAGCACTTTATAAATAAAGTTATACATACATACATACATACATACATACAACACTGGGGAAATTATTTAGAGAACCCAATGTAAGTTATTTCCCAACTTTATTGAGATTTGCTGAAATGTTTGCCGCCCTTGAAGGGGTCCAACTTATGGATAATTATAATGAGTGCTGTATACAGAATTTGCCTTTGTCATTCTCCCATTCACGCTAATTGTGCACAAAGGCACAAGAGGGGTTTCTGTGAGCGGTAAAGGTATTTCCCTAGGGCACCATAAATACACCACTTTCCCCATAACAGATAGTGTATTTGAAATAATTCAGAACCTTCAGTTGGTGCATTAAATGGCGTATGTCTATTTTCCAGGGAACCAGATATTGTGACTAATTCTTTTTCATTTCAGGTTGGTGATCTTACATAACAAATGAAACCTCGCCTATAGCTGTTGAGAACATCCTTTATATTGTGGTCCTTTTTAAGACTGAAGAACTTTCACCAACCATGGCTCTTCTTGAAGGACACATCATGTAGGTTCAATTAAAAGAAATGCTCATCTTTTGTGGTTTCTGCACCTTCTACACCTCGGCAGTAGCATTGTGGACTGATAATGAACTTTTAAAGCTACATAAGCCGACTGCAATAGGTGGAACCCAGAGTGACTGTTGGGTGTGGTCTCACTTTCCTGTTCGCAGCATGTTTGGAGCCCCCTTTCCATGGACTGATATTCAAGCAAGTTATGTGGTTCATTTCTCAAATATTAATCCTGATATAACTGATTTAGAGAGACCAGTTGGAATGGAGAGAAGATAACGAAACAGCCCCAAGTACTTGTATTAATGGGGAACTAATGTCTAAAATAAAATATCATTAGAATTTTCTATACTGAACTTAAAAATAAACATTCTGAACTTACTGCGCCAGCCAAGAGGTTGAGAAGCCTAATTAAAGTAAAGATTTAGGCTTTCAAATTTTCCACAGGGGGCCGCCATGTTGTTACTTTGTTAAACTATCTTTTGTAAGACCAAGACCATGCACATGCTCAGTTTGCTCTGGGCTGCTGTTGGGAGGCTCAGCTTAGGGATCTTAGTAAAATATCAAAACAGCACAAATCAGGCAATATCTGCAATAGAAGCTGATACAGAAAGGCTGAATCTGGCTCCAGTGTTCCAGGCCCTTTGTTCCTGCAATTGGAGTTGGGAGCAATAAGCACAGTTTCCCAGCACTGAACAAGTCTGTCCCTTTATCCCCATGTCTGATTCCTGTGCCATATAATGACGGGAAAATGCCATCATTATCTCTATATGTAAGGTACCAGCAAGGGGCCTGACACAGTGCTGGGAATCAGCATTCTCATTGGTCACTTCTCTTGCATCTTTAATTAGGTTTTCAGTCAGTAGAATTGTTATTGGTGAGTTGGTTTCCATGTGTAATTATCTTTTTCATCAACTTCTATAGAGAACTGGGGGGGGGGGGGCGCAGTGGGACAGCTTTATGGTTGGGTTTAGTGTCCCTTTAAACATGAGACAGTTGATCACAGTGTAGGAAAACATGTGGAATGTCTTCTACTTATGCATGTCTCTTAATTTATAAATGGTGCATTCTGATGTAGAAATGTATAATTTATATAGTGAATAAAATACCTTCTTCTGTTAGATATAACTGAGGAGTTCCATGACCATATGAAGGTACAAGGCTGAAGGGAGATATTCTGATATCTGCCTATGTTTTTCATATTTGGTACTTTATTTATTATAATATACAAGTTTCAGTGAGTCATGTGACAGAATTTATGTTACTAAGCACCAATTCTAACTGATGACATCACTAAGAACCATTTATACAAATATAATCTACAGGCCATTCATGGCTCTTGTGCATTATATAGTGAATAAAGTACCCCCTATTGTAAAATATTGGGATATGATAAGTCCCCGAGGAGTTCCTTATAATATATAGTGAATAAAGTGCCCCCTATTGTAACATATAGGGATATTATAAGCCCCCGAGGAGTTCCTTATAATATATAGTGAATAAAGTGCCCCCTATTGTAACATATAGGGATATTATAAGCCCCCGAGGAGTTCCTTATAATATATAGTGAATAAAGTGCCCCCTATTGTAACATATAGGGATAGTATAAGCCCCCGAGGAGTTCCTTATAATATATAGTGAATAAAGTACCCCCTTTTGTAACATATAGGGATATTATAAGCCCCCGAGGAGTTTCTTATAATATATAGTGAATAAAGTACCCCCTATTGTAACATATAGGGATATTATAAGCCCCGAGGAGTTCCTTATAATATATAGTGAATAAAGTGCCCCCTATTGTAACATATAGGGATATTATAAGCCCCCGAGGAGTTCCTTATAATATATAGTGAATAAAGTACCCCCTATTTTAACATATAGGGATATTATAAGCCCCCGAGGAGTTCCTTATAATATATAGTGAATAAAGTGCCCCCTATTGTAACATATAGGGATATTATAAGCCCCCGAGGAGTTCCTTATAATATATAGTGAATAAAGTACCCCCTATTGTAACATATAGGGATATTATAAGCCCCCGAGGAGTTCCTTATAATATATAGTGAATAAAGTACCCCCTTTTATAACATATAGGGATATTATAAGCCCCCGAGGAGTTCCTTATAATATATAGTGAATAAAGTACCCCCTATTGTAACATATAGGGATATTATAAGCCCCTGAGGAGTTCCTTATAATATATAGTGAATAAAGTACCCCCTTTTATAACATATAGGGATATTATAAGCCCCCGAGGAGTTCCTTATAATATATAGTGAATAAAGTACCCCCTATTGTAACATATAGGGATATTATAAGCCCCCGAGGAGTTCCTTATAATATATAGTGAATAAAGTACCCCCTATTTTAACATATAGGGATATTATAAGCCCCCGAGGAGTTCCTTATAATATATAGTGAATAAAGTACCCCCTATTGTAACATATAGGGATATTGTAAGTCACAGAGGAGTTCCTTATAATATATAGGGAATAAAGTACCCCCTTTTGTAACATATAGGGATATTATAAGTCACAGAGGAGTTCCTTATAATATATAGTGAATAAAGTACCGCCTTTTGTAACATATAGGGATATTATAAGTCGAGGAGTTCAATGACAAGGCATGGATCTCTGAAGTGAACCTTTGTTATACGAGTCTGCCAGGTCGTTAGGGTTCTCTGCAAATTCTCCTAATTCTCCTGCGTCAATGTGGGCCATTCCTTTGTCGGCCTCCGGTATTTCCCATCTGAGTT
The DNA here is from genome assembly GCF_000004195.4 of Xenopus tropicalis. Classification (NCBI taxonomy): domain Eukaryota; kingdom Metazoa; phylum Chordata; class Amphibia; order Anura; family Pipidae; genus Xenopus; species Xenopus tropicalis. The sequence continues at coordinate 10,400,753 of NC_030678.2, forward strand.
TCATTGCAACTGTATTTTATCACTTTGAATTGCTGACTGAATTGAATTGCTGACTGAATTGAATTGCTGACTGAATTGAATTGCTGACTGAGGATCTAACAGCAACTCCGGGGGTGTATCAATTGAAGGCTGAGCCATGTCTGGCTGCAACAACGTATGGTTAGATTGCTGTGGATCCAAGGTGGCAGTGAGTGATTAGCGAAACGGCTAATTCTTTTGACGCCCGCAGCAATTTTTGGATGCGTGTAAGAAGGTGAAAAATTGTGTGTTAATTTGTATGTGGGAAAGGGGAAAGTGCTGTTACTGGGTATGACAATAGTTGGCAGCAGAATTTGGTTCATGTTTATTGGAATTGTATGAGTGTAGTTCACACCACGACCACTAGAGGCAGTGTGGGGCAGAAGGTATAAAAGGGGACCACACCCAGAATTAAGGGTCTTTATGGGAGAACACAGGAAGAGGCCAGCTGGAGGAGAAGAAAGGCGGCATACAGAGTAAGGTCAGAACAGGGCAGCTGAAAGTGAAGCAGGCACTAGATGTCTGAGTTAGGGTTATGTAGTATGGGCCGCCTATTGCCCCAACCAGGAGAGTAGAGGGAACAATGTTTCCAGTGGATCATCCACAGAATAGGGACCCATGCGGATAGGGGTAGGCTAGAAGGGGGCTTGTTGCGCTTCGGGCTAAGAGTCTGCCAGTAAAAGGCCTGGTGGAATAGCAAAGGGGCACCGCAGGGAGTGCTGGATTGCTGAGCCAGGTGGGGCCAGGAGATCCCATAGAGACTGGGGACAGAGGTGAAGAGCCAAAAGTAGCTACCCTTGGTAAAAACAACAGTTTCTGTGCACCGGCATGGTATATGTTTATTGAATGATTGAAGAAAGCCTGTTTGAACATTGTGATTTGACCTGTATGCTGTGACTCCCAACAAGACAAGGGAATAAAGTGATTTTTGTTGCATGACTTCTTGGAGTGCTTCCCTTGATTTTGGTGTGGCCTATCGAGTACAGGTAAGGGCGCTGTCCCTTTAAGAAGTTATCACCCGGGTTCTCCCTACATGCGTGGCAAATTTTTTCATCCGTTTTGCAAAAAAATCTGCCAGTGGTGAAATACACCACCACTAATAACAGTCCCTACGTGTGTTTCAGCAGAGGCAGTTCTCAGTATTGTCTATGGCAGGGGATTTTCTGGTGTTTAGTAGCCGTGAAATAGTAGCTGCTACTAGTAGCTCTGTGTGTCTTCGCTCTTAGTGTTTTTTGGAGGAGAGAAGGGTGGGACTGATCGGTTGCTATAGCATATGTTCATCAAAAAAAACAAAAGACAAATCCGGAAGAGTGCTTTATGAGGGCTGCTTTATGCCATACAGTAAATGCTTTTCATAAATCATTTCTTATCACAATTCAACTCATCATCTCCATCAGGGCAGTGTCTTATACCATCACATATCTCGTAGGCCACGATGCATCTTTTAGTGTTGGGTCCATATGAACAGAACATTATGCAGGGTGGCCAGGTTACGATTTCTGTGTCTGTAAATACAAAAACAAACCACATTATAACGTTTATCATAAAACATACTACAGGTATCGGACCCCTTATCCGGAAACCCATTATCCAGAAAGCTCCGAATTACGGAATGCCCGTCTCCCATAGACTCCATTTTAATCAAATAATTCAGAATTTTAAAACTGATTTCCTTTTTCTATGTAGAAATAAAACAGTACCTGTACTTGATCCCAACTAAGATATAATTACCCCTTATTGGGGGCAGAACAGCCCTATTGGGTTTATTTAATGGTTAAATGATTCCCTTTTCTCTGTAATAATAAAACAGTACCTGTACTTGATCCCAACTAAGATATAATTACCCCTTATTGGGGCAGAACAATCCTATTGGGTTTATTTCATGGTTAAATGATTCCCTTTTCTCTGTAATAATAAAACAGTATCTGTACTTGATCCCAACTAAGATATAATTACCCCTTATTGGGGGCAGAACAGCCCTATTGGGTTTATTTAATGGTTAAATGATTCCCTTTTCTCTGTAATAATAAAACAGTACCTGTACTTGATCCCAACTAAGATATAATTACCCCTTATTGGGGGCAGAACAGCCCTATTGGGTTTATTTAATGGTTAAATGATTCCCTTTTCTCTGTAATAATAAAACAGTACCTGTACTTGATCCCAACTAAGATATAATTACCCCTTATTTGAGACAAAACAATCCTATTGGGTTTAATCAATTTTTAAAGATTCTTTAGTAGACAAGGTATGGATATCCAAATTACAGAAAGATCCCTTATCAGGAAAACCCCAGATCCTGAGCATTCTGGATAACAGGTCCTATACCTGTATCACTATTTTGGACTGGTCAAACACCTTCCTTAGAACTTCTTGAATACAGTTGGTGAAAAAGATCCCTAAGCGAGTCCCCATGTAATGTTTCTGTTGATATATCATTACAAGCGTAAAGCTTATGTCACACTTTGTATTTTTTCCCACTGGTGTTTTTAGCTGTGGAGAAAACTCCACATGTGACATAAGCTGAAATGGTGAACGTCATGGGCTAATTCTCATGAATGGGGAACTCAGTTTATAAAGTCTTCAGTGTTACTTTTAATTTTATTGCTGTAATAATAATAATAATATAATACAGGTATAGGACCCATTATCCAGAATGCTCGGGACCAAGGGTATTCCGGATAAGGGGTCTTTCCGTAATTTGGATCTCAATACCTTAAGTCTACTAAAAAATCAATAAAACATTAATTAAACCCAATAGGATTGTTTTGCATCCAATAAGGGGTAATTATATCTTAGTTGGGATCAAGTACAGGTACTGTTTTATTATTACAGAGAAAAGGGAATCATTTAACCATGAAATAAACCCAATAGGGCTGTTCTGCCCCCAATAAGGGGTAATTATATCTTAGTTGGGATCAAGTACAGATACTGTTTTATTATTACAGAGAAAAGGGAATCATTTAATCATGAAATAAACCCAATAGGGCTGTTCTGCCCCAATAAGGGGTAATTATATCTTAGTTGGGATCAAGTACAGGTACTGTTTTATTATTACAGAGAAAAGGGAATCATTTAACCATTAAATAAACCCAATAGGGCTGTTCTGCCCCCAATAAGGGGTAATTATATCTTAGTTGGGATCAAGTACAGGTACTGTTTTATTATTACAGAGAAAAGGGAATCATTTAACCATGAAATAAACCCAATAGGGCTGTTCTGCCCCCAATAAGGGGTAATTATATCTTAGTTGGGATCAAGTACAGGTACTGTTTTATTATTACAGAGAAAAGGGAATCATTTAACCATTAAATAAACCCAATAGGGCTGTTCTGCCCCCAATAAGGGGTAAAAAAAACTCCTGCCACTTTTGCATTATACATGTGACAACCCACAAAGATTTAAAAAGCTTACTTATAATATATCTGCAACTATTGGATATTTGAAGCTATATGAACTTATGATCTATACTGCTGAGCACACTATTTATATATGTTCACATTTTGATCTACCCTTATGCATATAAATTGGCATCATTACTTTGCAGCAGCTGATTGGGTTATACATCATTAGTCATAAGTGTGCGTTACCTCTCCCATTTTAAAACTACATGTGTGATTTGTGCATTGATACTCCTTAGTATAATATATATGGAGTTAAAGGGGAACTAAACCCTGCTGCACAGCACTGCTCAACCAAACATTACTCAACTGTTGCTGGACTACAAATCCCAGAATAATGTAACATATAATGAAGGTTGAGGCATGCTGGGAGCTGTAGTCCAGCAACATCAGGGTTTGTATTCTTAAAGCAATATTGCACAATAAAACTTTCCCCCAAAATCCCCAGGGCCAGCGGCTGCATTAAAATGCAAGAAATCCCCCAATGAGAATCCCAGCTGATGTGAGTAAATCCGGCTCCCTGTTCTCTGTTCCTGCAATTGGAGTTGGGAGCAATAAAGAGACAAGTGCCTGAATCAATGAGGGAAATGGGAATGGTACAGACATTTTAGATGATAGAAGTTATAGAAGCAGAGTTTTTTCTGATGACTCACTGTGCTTTAGTAGTTTAAGCACCTTGTTAATAGAATAACCTTGTTAATATGTAACATTACTCTGGAACTTGTAGTCCTGCAACAACCCAAGTGTGGTTGAGCAGTGCAGCAGGGTTTAGTGCCCCTTTAATTGTAATGTATATACACAGAAACAAAAACCACCAAAATTCACACAAATACTGCCTTACACCTTACATTTAATGCTATTCATTACTGATATCTTACCGCAATTTCTTTCATCATCCCCATAAAGGCAGTCCTGTACCCCATTACATATCTGGTAGGCATGGATACACGTGTATGTGTAGCTGCAGTACATCTGGCAGGTTGGATTGGTTTGGATTGAAGTCTCTGTAAAAAAAGACTTACTGTTTACTGGATAACATTCTTTTTATTAGTCCTACATAAATTGACGCTGACACTAAACCCATCCGTAAAGCTGTCCCACTGCCCCCCTAGTTCTCTATAGAAGCTGATGAAAAACAGAATTACAGATAGAAACCAACTCAGCAATGACTATTTTGCTGACCGAAAACTCAATTAATGATTCAAGAGAAGTGACCAATGAGAATGCTGATTCCCAGCACTGTGTCAGGCCCCTTGCTGGTACCTTACATATAGAGATAATGATGGCATTTTCCCGTCATTATATGGCACAGGAATCAGACATGGGGATAAAGGGACAGACTTGTTCAGTGCTGGGAAACTGTGCTTATTGCTCCCAACTCCAATTGCAGGAACAGAGAACAGGGAGCCGGATTTACTCACATCAGCTGGGATTCTCATTGGGGGATTATTTTGCATATTAATGTAGCTGTTGGCCCTGGAGAACTGGGGCTCTCTCACACACATATAATGGACCGAAAGCGTCCGAACGCGGTTTTTCGTAATGATCGGTATTTTTGAGACTTTTCCGTCGCAGTTGCGATTTTTTCATATTTCCGGTGATATTTTCATTGCCGTCGCAACTTTTTTCATTTCCGCAACTTTTTCGTCGCTGCCGCGAAAAAATTGGATTGGTTTTTCCACCGCTTACTATTGCTCAATACGAAAAAATCGCGACAACAACGAAAAAGTCGCACAAAATACGATAAAGTCGCGACGGCTACGAAAAAGTCACGAAAAATCGCAAAATTTTCGTTTCCAATCTGAATTTTTCTCTTTCGGGATTCGGATTCGTGGATTAGTAAATCTGCCCCTAAGTATCATTTGCATGTTAGTGCCACAACATGGCTGCCCACACTGGGAGCCCCTCCTGTTACTGGGGGCACAGTGCCCGTTAGGAGCATTTTTTGCACAAATGGTTTTGTTTCCCCTATGAAAGTTTTGACTCTATCAAAGGGCACCTATTGGTAGAAAATTGTTTACCCCACTGAATGTGCAGGTTAATTGTCAAATGTGCAGAGTTTCCCTTAATTAGGGACACATCGAATCCATTATTTTGGGATTTGATCGAACCACAAATCCTTATTGATAGATTCGGCCGAAGACCAATCTGAATCCAATATCTAATTTGCATATGCAAATCAAGTTACAGAAGGGTTAACAAGAACCGGGCGGCTAGAGCACGGCAAAGAATTCTCAACTTCCATGTTTATGTGATGAACAGTCACATCATTTTAAAGGGGTAGTAAACCCATGGTAATACTGTAATAATACAATCATAATACTGCCCCACTGCGCCCCCTAGTTTTGCTATAGAAGTTGGTGAAAAACGTAATTATAGACGCAAGGAAATTCACCAATGAGAATTCTACTGACCAAAAACCTCATTATAAATTCAAGAGAAGTGACCAATGAGAATCCTGATTCCCAGCACTGTGTCAGGCCCCTTGCTGTTGGGATCATTTTTATTTTTTTTTTTTATTTTTTTTATTATTACAGAGAAAAGGGAATCATTTAACCATTAAATAAACCCAATAGGGCTGTTCTGCCCCCAATAAGGGGTAATTATATCTTAGTTGGGATCAAGTACAGGTACTGTTTTATTATTACAGAGAAAAGGGAATCATTTAACCATTAAATAAACCCAATAGGGCTGTTCTGCCCCCAATAAGGGGTAATTATATCTTAGTTGGGATCAAGTACAGGTACTGTTTTATTATTACAGAGAAAAGGGAATCATTTAACCATTAAATAAACCCAATAGGGCTGTTCTGCCCCAATAAGGGGTAATTATATCTTAGTTGGGATCAAGTACAGGTACTGTTTTATTATTACAGAGAAAAGGGAATCATTTAACCATGAAATAAACCCAATAGGGCTGTTCTGCCCCCAATAAGGGGTAATTATATCTTAGTTGGGATCAAGTACAGGTACTGTTTTATTATTACAGAGAAAAGGGAATCATTTAACCATTAAATAAACCCAATAGGGCTGTTCTGCCCCAATAAGGGGTAATTATATCTTAGTTGGGATCAAGTACAGGTACTGTTTTATTATTACAGAGAAAAGGGAATCATTTAATCATTAAATAAACCCAATAGGGCTGTTCTGCCCCCAATAAGGGGTAATTATATCTTTTTTTTTTTTCAATTCTTTATTTTCCAATTTTGTATACGGGAAAGGGTACAGAAGGAAAAGGGGAGGGTATGGGGAGGGGAACAATGTTATAGTACATCTTTTTCGTTTCTAACAATTGAGTTTTTAGCAATAGCATTCAACAAGTCATATCTACGTTTTCATTTATACAGTAAGAGTTCTATATGCAATTTTCTGTAAAGTCAAGAGCTAATCTGAATGACCGAGATTAACCATTATAAGGAATCTAGAAAATTTAACCACGGTGTCCAAATATTCCAGTAGTGTGCACTTTTATTATGTATCATACATGTTATTTCCTCCATTTGTCTAATGTCATTTGTATTATTTAGCCATTCGGTAAAGGTGGGTGCCTCTGTGGATTTCCACTTTCTTGGGATTAGGGATTTGGCTGATTGCAATAGGTGAAGGGTAAGTGGATCTGATACTAGAACATTTTTACCTGGATATATATTCAGTAGTATTGGGGCCGGTTCTTCTATGGTAAAGTTAAAATCTGTAACTTTATTTATAGTGTGTAATATGTCTGACCAAAACTGTTGTAGCACCGGACATTTTAACCAAATATGTGTATGTGTGCCAATGTGGCTATTACATCTCCAGCAGGTATCTGAGGTATTAGGGTACATTCTCTTTAATTTTGCTGGTGTGTAATGCCATCTGGTAATTAATTTGTATATGGCTTCATTTGTTCTAGATGCTCTAGAGGATTTATTCATAGTGCTAAATATTCTAGACCAAGCTTTATCAGGTAGGTTGATATTGAGTTCTTTTTCCCAAGAGTGACAGAATGGTCTTGGCGGTGGGGATATGGAGTTTAAAAGAAGTCTGTATAATTTGGATAGAGGTTTATCCAATATTTTTGGTTCGGCTAGTAATTGTTCCCAAGTAGTTAGAGGTCTATTCCACTGTTTGGATTTATTAATTTGTAGATAGTGATGAGTTGGTTATAATTCCAATTATCTCTTGGGTGTGGACCCCATCTTTTTTGTATCTCCGCCATCGGCACCATCCTATTCTCTTTGAGGAAATCGCTTATCCTAGTCTGTCTATTATCCCAAACTGCCCATCTATCAAAAGATCCCTTTTCTAGTCCTGGGGTGAAATTTGGGTTCAGTATAAGAGGTTGTAATACAAAAGGGGGTTTGGTAAGTATATAAGTATCTTTGTTTCTTTGCCATATTTTTAAAGTGGCTTGTATCAACGGATGTCGTTTTAATTCTCCTAAGATGGTCCCATTTTCAATCCACAGGGTATTTTCTAAGGGAATCGGCGAAAGGGTAATTATATCTTAGTTGGGATCAAGTACAGGTACTGTTTTATTATTACAGAGAAAAGGGAATCATTTAACCATTAAATAAACCCAATAGGGCTGTTCTGCCCCCAATAAGGGGTAATTATATCTTAGTTGGGATCAAGTACAGGTACTGTTTTATTATTACAGAGAAAAGGAATCATTTAACCATTATATAAACCCAATAGGGCTGTTCTGCCCCAATAAGGGGTAATTATATCTTAGTTGGGATCAAGTACAGGTACTGTTTTATTATTACAGATAAAAGGGAATCATTTAACCATTAAATAAACCCAATAGGGCTGTTCTGCCCCAATAAGGGGTAATTATATCTTAGTTGGGATCAAGTACAGGTACTGTTTTATTATTACAGAGAAAAGGGAATCATTTAACCATTAAATAAACCCAATAGGGCTGTTCTGCCCCCAATAAGGGGTAATTATATCTTAGTTGGGATCAAGTACAGGTACTGTTTTATTATTACAGAGAAAAGGGAATCATTTAACCATTAAATAAACCCAATAGGGCTGTTCTGCCCCAATAAGGGGTAATTATATCTTAGTTGGGATCAAGTACAGGCACTGTTTTATTATTACAGAGAAAAAGGAATCATTTTTAAACATTAGAATTATTTGCTTATATTGTAGTCTATGGGAGATGGCCTTTTAATAATTCGGAAATTCTGGATAACGGGTTGCCGGTTAACAGATCCCATACCTATATTCTCAATTCATTTCTTACCGCAATTCTTTTCATCATCTCCATAAGGGCAGTCTGCTATACCATCACATATCTGGTTGGGATAGAAACAGTTGGAAGAGTAGCTACAGAGATTTTGACAGGATGGGTGTGTGACTGTAAACCAAAACAATAACAAAAGAAAGGTAAACATTAACCCTTTAAGTGCCAGCCGAATTCGTCATTTCGGTTCCCCCCAGTGCCAGACGTTTTTTAAGCATTTTGTACTCATTCACTTTAACAATGTTTTTTGGTAGGAAAACCTCCATGAAACTAGGGAAATTATATATCGTTTTTTTCGTCACTAATTGGGCTTCGACATACATATCAAATTTTATAACTTTTCTGGAGATATGATGTGTATTTTGGGTGAAATATGTAAAAAAAAAAAAAATTATGAAAAATTTCTGTATATTTTGAGGTTTTTTTCCATAGAAAAGTTAATTTTACACACTTTTTTTTGTCGTTTGTAAAAGCCCTGATACTCCCAAGTCCAACGATACCAAATATGTGGTGGTACCCCACAGTTCCTGTCCAGAAGTAACCCCCAAACTAAAGCAATACTTAGTACAATATCACACCAGAACAAAGCGGAAAAGCGCTTGTAACAGTTGATGCAGCATAACTTATATGTAAATCTAAAATATCCCCTCATGTTCGGTATCTTTAGAAACTACAGACCTTCAGGTTTCTAGGTGCAATGTAGTTTTCTCTCAAAAGCCAAATACTTTTTGTCAGTGCATTGTGCAATTTGGAGCTTTTTTTGACATTTTTTTTTTTTTCTAAAACGTAAACTTGGACGCATGATCAAATGTGGATTTGACAAAAAAAAATCTCATAAAAATTTTCTAACAAAGGCAAATTTGAAAGACAAACTTCTCCTGAATAAAATGATGCCCCATATGTATGGGTGCACATAAAGACATGGGCACCAAACACTCCAAAGCAGGGGCAATGCATAAAGGCAATTACAGCTAAAAATTTGGGGGCTGCGCTCTATGTGCACTACCTGCAGTTTTTCAGTGTTAACCCCCCCTACCTGTGAAATAACCCCCACAAACTATATATTTCTGAAAAGTGCACACCTTCAGCTATTCAGAGACACCACTCTTCTCTTTCTACATGGAAAATTGTGGATGCAGTCCCTTGCAGAAGTCAGCGCTTTGGTCAGAAATCAAGGAAAAAAACAGATACAAACCTAGATTTCTCCCCAAAATCTCCATGGCAACTACCAAAAACTTACTAAACATCAATCTGCAAGTTCCCCTGAATAAAACGATACCCCATATGTATGGGTGCACATAAAGACGTGGCCACCAAATGCCCCCAAACAGGGGCAATGCATAAGGGCAATTTCAGTTGAAATTTTGGGGGCTGCGCTCTATTTGCACTACCTGCAGTTTTTCAGTGTTAACCCCCCCTACCTGTGAGATAACCCCCACAATCTATATATTTACGAAAAGTGCACACCTTCAGCTATTCAGAGACACCACTCTTCTCTTTCTACATGGAAAATTGTGGCCGCAGTCCCTTGCAGAAGTCAGCGCTTTGGTCAGAAATCAAGGAAAAACCAGATACAAACCTAGATTTCTCCCCAAAATCCCCATGGCAACTACCGAAATCTTACTAACCATCAATCTGCAAGTTCCCCTGAATAAAACGATACCCCATATGTATGGGTGCACATAAAGACGTGGCCACCAAATGCCCCAAAACAGGGGCAATGCATAAGGGCAATTTCAGTTGAAATTTTGGGGGCTGCGCTCTATGTGCACTACCTGCAGTTTTTCAGTGTTAACCCCCCCTACCTGTGAAATAACCCCCAAAATCTATATATTTACGAAAAGTGCACACCTTCAGCTATTCAGAGACACCACTCTTCTCTTTCTACATGGAAAATTGTGGCTGCAGTCCCTTGCAGAAGTCAGCGCTTTGGTCAGAAATCAAGGAAAAACCAGATACAAACCTAGATTTTGGTCAGAAATCAAGGAAAAACCAGATAAAAAACCTAGATTTCTCCCCAAAATCTCCATGGCAACTACCAAAAACTTACTAAACCTCAATTTGCAAGTTCCCCTGAATAAAACGATACCCCATATGTATGGGTGCACATAAAGACGTGGCCACCAAATGCCCCAAAACAGGGGCAATGCATAAGGGCAATTACAGCTAAAATTTTGGGGGCTGCGCTCTATGTGCACTACCTGCAGTTTTTCAGTGTTAACCCCCCCTACCTGTGAGATAACCCCCACAATCTATATATTTACGAAAAGTGCACACCTTCAGCTATTCAGAGACACCACTCTTCTCTTTCTACATGGAAAATTGTGGCCGCAGTCCCTTGCAGAAGTCAGCGCTTTGGTCAGAAATCAAGGAAAAACCAGATACAAACCTAGATTTCTCCCCAAAATCTCCATGGCAACTACCAAAATCTTACTAACAATCAATCTGCAAGTTCCCCTGAGTAAAACGATACCCCATATGTATGGGAGCACATAAAGACGTGGCCACCAAATGCCCCAAAACAGGGGCAATGCATAAGGGCAATTTCAGTTGAAATTTTGGGGGCTACGCTCTATGTGCACTACCTGCAGTTTTTCAGTGTTAACCCCCCCTACCTGTGAAATAACCCCCAAAATCTATATATTTACGAAAAGTGCACACCTTCAGCTATTCAGAGACACCACTCTTCTCTTTCTACATGGAAAATTGTGGCCGCAGTCCCTTGCAGAAGTCAGCGCTTTGGTCAGAAATCAAGGAAAAACCAGATACAAACCTAGATTTCTCCCCAAAATCTCCATGGCAACTACCAAAAACTTACTAAACATCAATCTGCAAGTTCCCCTGAATAAAACGATACCCCATATGTATGGGTGCACATAAAGACGTGGCCACCAAATGCCCCCAAACAGGGGCAATGCATAAGGGGGGGCTGTGCTCTATGTGCTCTACCTGCAGTTATATAGTCTAAACACCCCCATACCTGTGAAATAACCCCCGCAAACTATATATTTCCAAAAAGTGCACACCTTCAGCTATTCAGAGACACCACTCTTCTCTTTCTACATGAAAAATTGTGGCCCCAGTCCCTTGCAGAAGTCAGCGCTTTGGTCAGAAATCAAGGAAAAACCAGATACAAACCTAGATTTCTCCCCAAAATCTCCATGGCAACTACCAAAAACTTACTAAACATCAATCTGCAAGTTCCCCTGAATAAAACGATACCCCATATGTATGGGTGCACATAAAGACGTGGCCACCAAACAGGGGCAATGCATAAGGGGGGGCTGTGCTCTATGTGCTCTACCTGCAGTTATATAGTCTAAACACCCCCATACCTGTGAAATAACCCCCGCAAACTATATATTTACAAAAAGTGCACACCTTCAGCTATTCAGAGACACCACTCTTCTCTTTCTACATGACAAATTGTGGCCGCAGTCCCTTGCAGAAGTCAGCGCTTTGGTCAGAAATCAAGGAAAAACCAGATACAAACCTAGATTTTGGTCAGAAATCAAGGAAAAACCAGATAAAAAACCTAGATTTCTCCCCAAAATCTCCATGGCAACTACCAAAAACTTACTAACCATCAATCTGCAAGTTCCCCTGAATAAAACGATACCCCATATGTATGGGTGCACATAAAGACGTGGCCACCAAATGCCCCCAAACAGGGGCAATACATAAGGGGGGGCTGTGCTCTATGTGCTCTACCTGCAGTTATATAGTCTAAACACCCCCATACCTGTGAAATAACCCCCGCAAACTATATATTTACAAAAAGTGCACACCTTCAGCTATTCAGAGACACCACTCTTCTCTTTCTACATGACAAATTGTGGCCGCAGTCCCTTGCAGTAGTCAGCGCTTTGGTCAGAAATCAAGGAAAAACCAGATACAAACCTATATTTCTCCCCAAAATCTCCATGGCAACTACTAAAAACTTACTAAACATCAATCTGCAAGTTCCCCTGAATAAAACGATACCCCATATGTATGGGTGCACATAAAGACGTGGCCACCAAATGCCCCCAAACAGGGGCAATACATAAGGGGGGGCTGTGCTCTATGTGCTCTACCTGCAGTTATATAGTCTAAACACCCCCATACCTGTGAAATAACCCCCGCAAACTATATATTTACAAAAAGTGCACACCTTCAGCTATTCAGAGACACCACTCTTCTCTTTCTACATGACAAATTGTGGCCGCAGTCCCTTGCAGTAGTCAGCGCTTTGGTCAGAAATCAAGGAAAAACCAGATACAAACCTAGATTTTGGTCAGAAATCAAGGAAAAACCAGATAAAAAACCTAGATTTCTCCCCAAAATCTCCATGGCAACTACCAAAAACTTACTAACCATCAATCTGCAAGTTCCCCTGAATAAAACGATACCCCATATGTATGGGAGCACATAAAGACGTGGCCACCAAATGCCCCAAAACAGGGGCAATGCATAAGCGCAATTTCAGTTGAAATTTTGGGGGCTGCGCTCTATGTGCACTACCTGCAGTTTTTCAGTGTTAACCCCCCCTACCTGTGAGATAACCCCCACAATCTATATATTTACGAAAAGTGCACACCTTCAGCTATTCAGAGACACCACTCTTCTCTTTCTACATGGAAAATTGTGGCCGCAGTCCCTTGCAGAAGTCAGCGCTTTGGTCAGAAATCAAGGAAAAACCAGATACAAACCTAGATTTCTCCCCAAAATCTCCATGGCAACTACCAAAAACTTACTAACCATCAATCTGCAAGTTCCCCTGAATAAAACAATACCCCATATGTAGGGGTGCACATAAAGACGTGGCCACCAAATGCCCCAAAACAGGGGCAATGTATAAGGGCAATTTCAGTTGAAATTTTGGGGGCTGCGCTCTATGTGCACTACCTGCAGCTTTTCAGTGTTAACCCCCCCTACCTGTGAGATAACCCCCACAATCAATATATTTACGAAAAGTGCACACCTTCTGCTATTCAGAGACGCCACTCTTCTCTTTCTACATGGAAAATTGTGGCTGCAGTCCATCGCAGAAGTCAGCGCTTTGGTCAGAAATCAAGGAAAAACCAGATACAAACCTAGATTTTGGTCAGAAATCAAGGAAGAACCAGATAAAAACCTAGATTTCTCCCCAAAATCTCCATGGCAACTACCAAAAACTTACTAAACCTCAATTTGCAAGTTCCCCTGAATAAAACGATACCCCATATGTATGGGTGCACATAAAGACGTGGCCACCAAATGCCCCCAAACAGGGGCAATGCATAAGGGGGGTATGTGCTCTATGTGCTCTACCTGCAGTTATTTAGTCTAAACACCCCCATACCTGTGAAATAACCCCCGCAAACTATATATTTACGAAAAGTGCACACCTTCAGCTATTCAGAGACGCCACTCTTCTCTTTCTACATGGAAAATTGTGGCCGCAGTCCCTTGCAGAAGTCAGCGCTTTGGTCAGAAATCAAGGAAAAACCAGATACAAACCTAGATTTCTCTCCAAAATTTCCATGGCAACTACCAAAAACTTACTAAACATCAATCTGCAAGTTCCCCTGAATAAAACGATACCTATGTCTGGTTGCACATAAGTACATGGCCGCCAAACCTGAAAATGCATAATATTGGGGCTGCACTCTATGCACCCCTTTTTTTTTTGCCTGCACCCGAATGAATGGAATACGCTCGGGTGCAGGCACATGTAGCCGATATACGCATGAAAACGCGTGAGAATGCAAAGTCTCGCGTTTTCATGCGTATATCGGCTACATGTGCCTGCACCCGAGCGTATTCCATTCATTCGGGTGCAGGCACAAGTAGCAGGCGTAGGGCTGAATTTTCGGCAAGCGTTTTTCCACTTGCTGAAAAAAATCAGCCCTACGCCATGTGTGGCATCAGCCTAACCCTTGGCAATAGAAACTACCAGAACAATCTTAGCCTTTCTAGAACAACTGAAATCAAATGAAGTTAAAATGGAATAAAACCACTAAAAGCAATCAAAGAACAATAATTGCAATGAAATCGGTGGTCAGAGCCCTGGATCCACCAATGTCACTGCAAAAGCAACCTTTTTGGGGGCACTAAACACACAATAAAGAACAATGCAAAGATAAAACACCATAAAATCAGTAAAATCCAATAAAACCACCTAAACCAACAGAAGAACAATAATTGCAATGAAATTGGTGGTCAGAGCCCTGGATCCACCAACGTCACTGCAAATTCAGCACCCAATAGCAATACAAAAAGTTACAGTGCAATAGAATAATAAAAAACAGAAATCAATTATGAAAATGCCAAAAAAACACTAAAATGCAACCAAATAAATCAGATAATTATAGAGCAAGATCAGAAATAAAGTTTTAGTAAAAAAAAAAGACTGCCAAAGAAAGCAAAGAAAGAAAGAAAAGAAAAGAAAGATAGAAAAAAAAAAAAAAAAAAGTGTAAGTGTAAGTGTGTGTGTGAGTGTCTGTGTGTGCTTGGGAAAGTTGTAAATAAGTGTGTATGTGTACAAAAGTGTAATAATGACAAAGATAGAAGAAAAAATTGAAAAAAAAAAAAAAAAAATTTTTAGACAGTTGAGATCGAAATAAGCAAAATAAACAGTGGTAGAGAGTTGTAGTTCAGCTTACCCAAGGCAGGCAGGCGATCAGGGGCGACCAATCTGGCAGGAAGGCAGCAGGAAGGCAGCAGGGGAGCTCCATCAGGTCCGAAGTGCGCAGCAGGAATGAGGAGCCGACAGTAGGCGGCGCTATTTAAAGGGACAGCAGTGGACACGTCATCATCGCGTGTCCACTGCTGTCATTGGCTGGCGACGCGATCGTGGGACCGGATCGGTGAGTATGACTGTCTCTGCTCGTTGCCTAGGGGGTTGTGAAGGGTTTACAAGCGCTGCGCTGCTTTAAAAGCGAGCGCAGCGCTTGTAAACCTGATAGTGCTGTAGGACGTAGATTCTACGTCCTGTGGCACTTTGGTCCTTTGCTACCCAGGACGTAGAATCTACGTCCCATGGCACTAAAAGGGTTAAAAATGTACTTTTTACTATAATAATATAGAATCAGCTGATCAGCGCTAGTCAGTTCACTCCTGAAGACCCTTTTAAATACACTCAATTTATTATTTGTACTTTATTATTACATGTGCACTCCCTCAGGGATCTTGCATCTACATCTTTTTAGGATCCACTTAATATATTGACATAAATTGAATGCAGCACGCCTGACTATTTTGTCTGATAAAAATTATAGAACAATCAATATTTCTTTAAACTATAAAGCTCTTTTGTAGCACTAGTGCCAAGCTCCACCCTTGGCTAACAGGCAAGAATCCTAATATACTGTATATTAATATTAAAGGGGAAGTAAACCCTGCAGCGCTGCTCAACCAAACTTTACTCAGTTGTTGCTGGACTACAAATCCCAGAATAATGTAACATATAATGAAGTGTGAGGCATGCTGGGAGCTGTAGTCCAGCAACATCAGGGTTGTATTCTTAAAGCAATATTGCACAATAAAACTTTTCAGGCTCTCCAGTGCCCGCAGCAGCATTGAATTGTGAAAGAATCCTCCAATGAGAATCCCAGCTGATCTTCATTATATGTTACATTATTCTGGGGTTTGTAGTCCAGTAACAGCTCAGTAAGTTTGGTTGAGCAGCGCAGCAGGGTTTACTGCCCCTTTAATGCTGGGCAGTTGCACATGATTATGTATATGATATATATAATGTTTATCTTACCAATATACCAGGTAAGTGCTGAAGACCCAGCTGCTACCAGTATGATGGAAATTGCTACACCAATGCATATCTTCGTTTCTTTTCTTATCCTCAACCTTGTGATTTCTACGCGTGGCAATGGACCAGCTGTAATGAATTGATTACAAGTAACAGGATTAACCAAAAAGAGTTGAGGCATGCTGGTTATATTGCAAAAAAATACTTTTCCTTAACTTTCCCCAAATATCAAAAGCAAGCGGCTGGAATGGCTGCCCCCGGGGCTATACAGCGGGGTATTTATATAAACTATAGTAGGGTTTCTGTAGCAAACACCCCAGCTGTACCAGTGCAGGAATGGCTGCCCCTGGGGCTACACAGCGGGGTATTTATATAAACTATAGTAGGGTTTCTGTAGCAAACACCCCAGCTGTACCAGTGCAGGAACGGCTGCCCCCGGGGCTACACAGCGGGGTATTTATATAAACTATAGTAGGGTTTCTGTAGCAAACACCCCAGCTGTACCGGGGCAGGAATGGCTGCCCCCGGGGCTACACAGCGGGGTATTTATATAAATTATAGTAGGGTTTCTGTAGCAAACACCCCAGCTGTACCAGTGCAGGAACGGCTGCCCCCGGGGCTACACAGCGGGGTATTTATATAAACTATAGTAGGGTTTCTGTAGCAAACACCCCAGCTGTACCAGTGCAGGAATGGCTGCCCCCGGGGCTACACAGCAGGGTATTTATAGGAAATATAGTAGGGTTTCTGTAGCAAACACCCCAGCTGTACCAGTGCAGGAATGGCTGCCCCCGGGGCTACACAGCGGGGTATTTATATAAACTATAGTAGTGTTTCTGTAGCAAACACCCCAGCTGTACCGGTGCAGGAATGGCTGCCCCCGGGGCTACACAGCGGGGTATTTATATAAACTATAGTAGGGTTTCTGTAGCAAACACCCCAGCTGTACCGGTGCAGGAATGGCTGCCCCCGGGGCTACACAGCGGGGTATTTATATAAACTATAGTAGGGTTTCTGTAGCAAACACCCCAGCTGTACCAGTGCAGGAATGGCTGCCCCCGGGGCTACACAGCGGGGTATTTATATAAACTATAGTAGGGTTTCTGTAGCAAACACCCCAGCTGTACCGGTGCAGGAATGGCTGCCCCCGGGGCTACACAGCGGGGTATTTATATAAACTATAGTAGGGTTTCTGTAGCAAACACCCCAGCTGTACCAGTGCAGGAATGGCTGCCCCCGGGGCTACACAGCGGGGTATTTATATAAACTGTAGTAGGGTTTCTGTAGCAAACACCCCAGCTGTACCGGTGCAGGAATGGCTGCCCCCGGGGCTACACAGCGGGGTATTTATATAAACTATAGTAGGGTTTCTGTAGCAAACACCCCACCTGTACCAGTGCAGGAATGGCTGCCCCCGGGGTTACACAGTGGGGTATTTATATAAACTATAGTAGGGTTTCTGTAGCAAACACCCCAGCTGTACCAGTGCAGGAATGGCTGCCCCGGGGCTACACAGCGGGGTATTTATATAAACTATAGTAGGGTTTCTGTAGCAAACACCCCAGCTGTACCAGTACAGGAATGGCTGCCCCGGGGCTACACAGCGGGGTATTTATATAAACTATAGTAGGGTTTCTGTAGCAAACACCCCAGCTGTACCAGTGCAGGAACGGCTGCCCCCGGGGCTACACAGCAGGGTATTTATATAAACTATAGTAGGGTTTCTGTAGCAAACACCCCAGCTGTACCAGTGCAGGAATGGCTGCCCCCGGGGCTACACAGCAGGGTATTTATATAAACTATAGTAGGGTTTCTGTAGCAAACACCCCAGCTGTACCGGTGCAGGAATGGCTGCCCCCGGGGCTACACAGCCGGGTATTTATATAAACTATAGTAGGGTTTCTGTAGCAAACACCCCAGCTGTACCAGTGCAGGAACGGCTGCCCCCGGGGCTACACAGCGGGGTATTTATATAAACTATAGTAGGGTTTCTGTAGCAAACACCCCAGCTGTACCAGTGCAGGAACGGCTGCCCCCGGGGCTACACAGCGGGGTATTTATATAAACTATAGTAGGGTTTTTTTTATGCAATCTTGCATTAAAGGAAAAGTAGCACCAAAAAATAAAAGTGCTTTATATGCATTGAAATATAATGTACTGTTGCCCTGCACTGGTAAAAGTGTAAGCTTGCTTTAGAAACCCTACTATAGTTTATATAAATACCCCGCTGTGTAGCCCTGGGGGCAGCCATTCCTGCACTGGTACAGCTGGGGTGTTTGCTACAGAAACCCTACTATAGTTTATATAAATACCCCGCTGTGTAGCCCCGGGGGCAGCCATTCCTGCACTGGTACAGCTGGGGTGTTTGCTACAGAAACCCTACTATAGTTTATATAAATACCCCGCTGTGTAGCCCGGGGGCAGCCATTCCTGCACTGGTACAGCTGGGGTGTTTGCTACAGAAACCCTACTATAGTTTATATAAATACCCCGCTGTGTAGCCCCGGGGGCAGCCATTCCTGCACTGGTACAGCTGGGGTGTTTGCTACAGAAACCCTACTATAGTTTATATAAATACCCCGCTGTGTAGCCCCGGGGGCAGCCATTCCTGCACTGGTACAACTGGGGTGTTTGCTACAGAAACCCTACTATAGTTTATATAAATACCCCGCTGTGTAGCCCCGGGGGCAGCCATTCCTGCACTGGTACAGCTGGGGTGTTTGCTACAGAAACCCTACTATAGTTTATATAAATACCCCGCTGTGTAGCCCCGGGGGCAGCCATTCCTGCACTGGTACAGCTGGGGTGTTTGCTACAGAAACCCTACTATAGTTTATATAAATACCCCGCTGTGTAGCCCCGGGGGCAGCCATTCCTGCACTGGTACAGCTGGGGTGTTTGCTACAGAAACCCTACTATAGTTTATATAAATACCCCGCTGTGTAGCCCCGGGGGCAGCCATTCCTGCACTGGTACAGCTGGGGTGTTTGCTACAGAAACCCTACTATAGTTTATATAAATACCCCGCTGTGTAGCCCCGGGGGCAGCCATTCCTGCACTGGTACAACTGGGGTGTTTGCTACAGAAACCCTACTATAGTTTATATAAATACCCCGCTGTGTAGCCCCGGGGGCAGCCATTCCTGCACTGGTACAGCTGGGGTGTTTGCTACAGAAACCCTACTATAGTTTATATAAATACCCCGCTGTGTAGCCCCGGGGGCAGCCGTTCCTGCACTGGTACAGCTGGGGTGTTTGCTACAGAAACCCTACTATAGTTTATATAAATACCCCGCTGTGTAGCCCCGGGGGAAGCCGTTCCTGCACTGGTACAGCTGGGGTGTTTGCTACAGAAACCCTACTATAGTTTATATAAATACCCCGCTGTGTAGCCCCGGGGGCAGCCATTCCTGCACTGGTACAGCTGGGGTGTTTGCTACAGAAACCCTACTATAGTTTATATAAATACCCCGCTGTGTAGCCCTGGGGGCAGCCATTCCTGCACTGGTACAGCTGGGGTGTTTGCTACAGAAACCCTACTATAGTTTATATAAATACCCCGCTGTGTAGCCCCGGGGGCAGCCATTCCTGCACTGGTACAGCTGGGGTGTTTGCTACAGAAACCCTACTATAGTTTATATAAATACCCTGCTGTGTAGCCCCGGGGGCAGCCATTCCTGCACTGGTACAACTGGGGTGTTTGCTACAGAAACCCTACTATAGTTTATATAAATACCCCGCTGTGTAGCCCCGGGGGCAGCCATTCCTGCACTGGTACAGCTGGGGTGTTTGCTACAGAAACCCTACTATAGTTTATATAAATACCCCGCTGTGTAGCCCCGGGGGCAGCCGTTCCTGCACCGGTACAGCTGGGGTGTTTGCTACAGAAACCCTACTATAGTTTATATAAATACCCCGCTGTGTAGCCCCGGGGGAAGCCGTTCCTGCACTGGTACAGCTGGGGTGTTTGCTACAGAAACCCTACTATAGTTTATATAAATACCCCGCTGTGTAGCCCCGGGGGCAGCCATTCCTGCACTGGTACAGCTGGGGTGTTTGCTACAGAAACCCTACTATAGTTTATATAAATACCCCGCTGTGTAGCCCCGGGGGCAGCCATTCCTGCACTGGTACAGCTGGGGTGTTTGCTACAGAAACCCTACTATAGTTTATATAAATACCCCGCTGTGTAGCCCCGGGGGCAGCCATTCCTGCACTGGTACAGCTGGGGTGTTTGCTACAGAAACCCTACTATAGTTTATATAAATACCCCGCTGTGTAACCCCGGGGGCAGCCATTCAAGCTGAAATAGTGCTAAAAGGCACAGGTTACATAGCAGACCAAGATAAGCTCTGTAGAATATCATGGGTTCAATTCTTACACAGGAAAATAAACTGAAAATGCAATTTATGGCTCTATACAGAACTAGAAAAGAGAACCACTAGCACATAAAATGCACACTTTAAAACTAAATGATTTTCTTTCTACTTTTTGACACTTCTGGTCCTCAAGCAAAAAAGGCATTATGTTATAAAACAAAGTTACTTACTTAAAGTATTTGATGGTGGCGGGCTTTGTGTTGGAGGAGCTGCTACACCAGCTGCCCTAGGTACATTAGAACTGTGTGGTGGTGAAGCAGAATGGCCTGGAATGATAACAAATTCAAACATAACAAATTCAACAAAATGTGGTACATATACCTCATTTTGAAGAGGTTACAAACCCAACCATAACACTGTCCCACTGCGCCCCCTAGTTTTGCTATAGAAGTTGCTGAAAAACATAATTATAGATGTTAGAAAATTCACCAATGAGAATTCTACTGACCCAAAACCTTATTATAAATGCAAGAGAAGTGACCAATGAGAATGCTGATTCCCAGCACTGTGTCAGGCCCCTTGCTGGTACCTTACATATAGAGATAATGATGGCATTTTCCCGTCATTATATGGCACAGGAATCAGACATGGGGATAAAGGGACAGACTTGTTCAGTGCTGGGAAACTGTGCTTATTGCTCCCAACTCCAATTGCAGGAACAGAGAACAGGGAGCCGGATTTACTCATATCAGCTGGGATTCTCATTGGGGGATTTCTTGCATTTTAATGCAGTCACTGGCCCTTGAGATTTGGGGAAAATGTTTATTGTGCAATATTGCTTTAAGAATACAACCCTGATGTTGCTGGACTACAGCTCCCAGCATGCCTCACCCTTCATTATATGTTACATTATTCTGGGGTTTGTAGTCCAGCGACAACTGAGTAACGTTTGGTTGAGCAGTGCAGCAGGGTTTACATCCCCTTTAATATATTTCATAAGTTGTTCCAAAGGGATATTGAGAATATGGCAAACAAACAGAAATTGAAATTCGGTAGTAATCTTTCCCCAGGTGAATATAGAGAATTATAGAGGATTTTTTCAGGTGCAGAAAAACGGGACAGATTCACTCAAATTCTATAGCAAAGCTAGGGGGCGCAGTGGGACAGTGTTATGATTGGGTTTACATCCCCTTTAACACACATTTGGATTCCTAAGCACTAAAACACACTTACATGGAATTGCTGATAGCTGAGGTACATGGTGCTACATTAAAAATAAAAAAAAATAGTTAGACAATGATATACGATTATAAGGTTTGCTATTTATATATTAAAGCAGTTGTTCACCGTTATATAAATGTTTAGTATAATGCACAGAGTGCTATTTCGAGACAATTTGCAACTGGTCTTTGTTTTATATTATTTGCAGTTTTTGAATTATTTAGCTTTTTGTTCAGTAGCTCTTCAGTTTGGATTTCAGGAACTGTTTTGTTGCTAGGGTCCAATTTAACCTAGCAACCAGACAGTTGTTTGAAAGATAGATTGAAATATGAATAGAGGAGGGCCTGAATAGAAAGACAAGTAATGAAAATTAACATTATACATTTCTTTGGCTGCCGGGGTCAGTGACCCCCATTTAAAAGTTGGAAAGAGGCAGAAGAGGAAGGGAAATAATTTAAAACCTATAACAAATAAAAAAAATGAGGCCCATTTTAAAAAAAGTTGCTATGGATACATTCTATTACTAAAAGTTAAACTGAGGGTGAATCACCCCTTTAAATGGTAGATATTTCTATTGACGAAACAAGGAAAGGATCCAACCAATACATCCTCATACAGACCCATTGCATTAATCAACCAAGATGTGAAGATATTGACGAAAATAATTGCTAACCGTCTATCTACAGTACTTCCAAAACTTATCTCCCCAGAACAAAATGGATTCGTCAAGGGGAGATCAGGAACAAAAAATTTAATAACATTAATTAAAGTCATATATACATCTAAAACTAATAAAATTCCAATCTCATTGGAGGGAATAGATGCAGAGAAAGCTTTTGACAATGTTTGCTGGGACCACCTAGACTCTCTAGAAGCTTTTGGTTTTCAGGGTCCTTTTATGGATTTAATTCACTTATTATATTCATCCCCTACTACTCAAATATTGGCAGCAGGAGAACTCTCAAAACGAATTTACTTGAAAAGAGGAACAAGACATGGTTGTCCGCTATCACCCTTATTATTTGATCTATCCTTAGAACCTTTAATTAGAACACTAAAAACTGCTGACTCCTTGCCTGGCTTACCAATAAATAAAACAATAGTTCGACTAACAGCTTTTGCCGATGATTTACTTCTAATTGTTAAAGATCCTAATAAAAACCTTACCAACATATTTTCCATCATTCAACGTTATGAGGCTATCTCTGGGTTTAAAATAAATCCAAACAAATCTGAACTCATGGATGTATATGGCCAAACCTCACCAAATATTCTAAAGCAATTAGGAATTGGCAAGAGTCTTTCAAGCATTAAATATCTTGGAATACATTTACTGTCAGATCTCCAAAGGCTTTACTCCTTAAATTATTTACCTATGCTAAAAAATATAATTTCTCTATGTCAAAAATGGAAAAGCATTCCATTGAACTTAAAAGGGAAAATAGCCTTTTATAAAATGATGATCTTTCCGAAATGTATCTACACTATTATAAATCTACCTCTTTTAATCAAACACAAGGCTATAAACAAGATAAAAACAGCCCTCTTAGAATTCCTCTGGAAGGGTAAAATTCCCAAAATAGTAATAAACAAACTAAACTATCCAAAATCTTATGGTGGCCTTGATTTGTCTGATCTCAGATCCTTTAATTTGTCAGCTATAACCCGCTATATAGTGGAATGGTTTTCAGAAAAAGATAAATTTACTAATCTACCTCTGGAACTATTAACTAATTCTGGTGATAGTATATTGGAACAAATTCACAAACCCCTGAAATCTCAATCAGCTGAAACTAAAGAGAATCCTTTATACAGAGATACGTTTGCAGTTTGGAAATTAATGCATAAATCATATAAATCCAGTTATATCTCAACTCCATATTTACCCCTAGTGAAAAATTCGACATTATCCAGCTCATACTAACCTCCTATATCTACCACTTGGAAACAAAAGGAAATAAATTACATAAAAGATATTGGGCCTGATTCACTAAAGGGCGATAAAAATTATTGCACGCTTTTTCGCGTTAAAAAACGCAAAATAATTTGCGCGCGATTCACCATAGTATTATCGCGTGCGAAAAATCGCCATTTTCGCATGCGGTATTTCTCGCACTAGTTTTACCGTTTTGCGTTAATTTCCGTGCTGAAAAGAATACGATCGCATGATTCAGTATAACTTTTGCGCGCTAAATATCGCATTCGGCTATGCGAAAATTAACACCTACTACAGGCAGGCGAAAAATTATACAAAAGTACAGTAAATTATTTTTTGCAATAAAATATGGACTTACAGTGTTATTTATTCAAGTCTGTGTTTCCCCTAGAGTGACGCAGCCGCCAGTTTGCAGCGAAATGTTCATTTTTAATACAGTAATTTTCTGCAAGTATTGGCGTGTATGGCTAACATGGCGTGCGTTCATTTGCGCGACTATTTCTATTTGGCTACAAGTGATGAAATGTTTCGCCAGGCATGGATTCGCAGCGAAGTTTTGGACGTGCGTTGAATTTTTTCGCGGCGGATTTTTTCATGCGTTTCGCAAAACAATCCGCCAATGGCAAAACGCATGAAAAAATTTGCCACGCAAAAATTCACCGCACATCCAAAAATTGATACAAGTGTCAAAAAATAATAGCCACGGGCAACAATTTTTTTGCCCGCACAACATTTTTGCTGTTTCGTGGATCTTTCGAAAGATTTGCTAATTTTTCACTAAAGAAACCAGAACACATTTGCTCATCACTAGTGGCTACTATTTATAAGCATCTACTATTTATATGCTACTATTTATATGCTACCATTTATATGATACCATTTATATGTGGCTAATATTTATATACACCATTTATATGCAGCAACAATTTTTATACACTATTTCTATGCTACCATTCATATGCGGCGATTATTCGCGTAATTTAGCGCATGTACCGGCAAATACCGCATTGAAATAGTCTTTTCGCGAGTTAAATAACGCATGCAATATCGCGCGTAAAAAAGCGCGAGTATGCTTATAGTGAATCGTGCGAAAAATCGCCAAAATTAAGACGCGGTAAAAATTTTAGCGCACAATAAAAATAGCGCACGTTTTATCGCCCTTTAGTGAATCAGGCCCATTATTTCAACATCTTCAAATCGAATCTTGGATTGGAAAGACTTCAGTAACAAATTTCAAATATCTGAAAAAGAAAAATTACATTATCTCCAAATCACTCATTGGTTTAAACACCATAACCATCTAGACTTCTTATTAAATTATAATTCACTACTTACTACTGCCTTAGATAATCTTATGGTTTCTCAATCCCGGAATAAAATCAGGATTATACAAACTTCAATATGGAGCAACCCAATCCTCAAACCTCATCCGTTGGAATTGACCGCAAAGAAATGGTCCACCTATCTTCAAACAGAAATCTCCCCGGAAATCTTAACTAACTGTATAAATCGTTTTGATAAACTTATACATACAGAAGTCTGGAGGGAGCAAAATTATAGATTTATTCATCTAGTTTATAAAGGTTTCAACTTTGTCTCTAAAAATAATAACTTCCTCAATAATTGTCCCAAATGTACCACACAACTTCCAAATTTAATTCACCTACTATGGGATTGTCCTCATATAAAAAGATTTTGGAAAGACATTGAGATTCATCTAAAATCCACATTAGACTCTTAATATAATCTGACTCCAAAATCTGCTCTATTAAATTTCTCAGAAGACCCAACGCAATTGTCTCATCTATTTCAACCTAAATTGGGGAATATTTCCCATTCCATAAATTATTTAAATCTTATTTTAGAAGCAGCAAAAAGGAGTATCTTTAAGAAATGGATAGATCCGAATCCCCCTGTTATATCAGATGTTATTTTGGAACTACAAGTTCTGTGTACAAATGAAGCCATAGCTTTCAAATTTGGTAACACAAAAAATCGGACAAGATACTTGTCTAAATGGAAATTGTACCCTTTCTCTCAAAGATAGATCTTATTTGGACTCAATACTTTACCTACCATAGTTCCATGATTGCCTTCGAACCTTCACTAGCCTTTGTAATTGTAATAAGAAGAAAGACTATATGTAGTATAAATCTTAGTCATTTGTATAATTTTATTCTATTCTATGTTTTTCCATTATTATTTTTCATCTATTGCCAACTGAAAAATTGCTCTGAAATGTTCAATTTACTATCATACTCTTATCTTGTACTTTATTAGTCCCGTTAGGGATTTGCTTGTTTTTCAGTGTTAATTGTATTTGTTTAATCTAATGAATAAAAAAAAAAAAAAAAAAGATATTTCTATTGATGAGCGAATCTGTCCTGTTTCACCTGAAAAGTTTGCGAACCAGAAAAAATTTGTAAAATCAGAAAAATGACACGCCATGCCTGATAATCAATTTCGCTCATTACTGGATATTTCTATTAGTTTTTTAGTCTTCCATGGAAAACACAAACTCTGTGTGCACTTAATGACTTTTAATATCCATATTAATTACAGAAAATGACTCATTTATAATACATGAGTGATACTCAGAGTTCCCTGTATAACTCAGCCTGCAGCCTTGTGCCTTTATATGGGCACAGAACCCCTCAGTGACTGCTAATATCCTTATCATTTACAGTAGGGGGTACATTATCCCTTATAATACATGAGTGATACTCAGAGTTCCCTGTATAACTCAGCCTGCAGCCTTGTGCCTTTATATGGGCACAGAACCCCTCAGTGACTGCTAATATCCTTATCATTTACAGTAGGGGGTACATTATCCCTTATAATACATGAGTGATACTCAGAGTTCCCTGTATAACTCAGCCTGCAGCCTTGTGCCTTTATATGGGGGGCACAGAACCCCTCAGTGACTGCTAATATCCTTATCATTTACAGTAGGGGGTACATTATCCCTTATAATACATGAGTGATACTCAGAGTTCCCTGTATAACTCAGCCTGCAGCCTTGTGCCTTTATATGGGCACAGAACCCCTCAGTGACTGCTAATATCCTTATCATTTACAGTAGGGGGTACATTACCCCTTATAATACATGAGTGATACTCAGAGTTCCCTGTATAACTCAGCCTGCAGCCTTGTGCCTTTATATGGGCACAGAACCCCTCAGTGACTGCTAATATCCTTATCATTTACAGTAGGGGGTACATTATCCCTTATAATACATGAGTGATACTCAGAGTTCCCTGTATAACTCAGCCTGCAGCCTTGTGCCTTTATATGGGCACAGAACCCCTCAGTGACTGCTAATATCCTTATCATTTACAGTAGGGGGTACATTATCCCTTATAATACATGAGTGATACTCGGAGTTCCCTGTATAACTCAGCCTGCAGCCTTGTGCCTTTATATGGGCACAGAACCCCTCAGTGACTGCTAATATCCTTATCATTTACATACCTCCCAACATTTGAAAAATGAGAAGAGGGACAAAAAGATTTGGCGCGTGCGGCAATTTTTTTGACCACGCCCACTTATGTGGCCACGCCCCAATTACCACACCCCATTTTTAAAATTCATTTTTTTTTGCCCCAATGACCCAATAGACAGTACCCCCCATACACAGTGCCCCATTTACCCCCATAGACAATGACCTCCATAGACAGTGCCCCCAATTGACCCCATAGACAGACAGTAGCCCCCATACACAGTGCCCCATAGAAAGTACCCCCCATACACAATGGCCCCATACACAGTGCCCCCAATTTCCCCCATAGAAAATACCCCCCCATACACAATGCCCCCATACACAGTGCCCCCAATTTCCCCCATACACAGTAGCCCCTAATTGCCCCCATAGAGAGTACCTCCAATACACAGTGCCCCCCATACACAGTAGCCCCTAATTGTCCCCATAGAGAGTACCTCTAATACACAGTGCCCCCTATACACAGTAGCCCCTAATTGCCCCCATAGAGAGTACCTCCAATACACAGTGCCCCCATACACAGTAGCCCCTAATTGCCCCCATAGAGAGTACCTCCAATACACAGTGCCCCTATACACAGTAGCCCCTAATTGCCCCCATAGAGAGTACCTCCAATACACAGTGCCCCTCATACACAGTAGCCCCTAATTGCCCCCATAGAGAGTACCTCCAATACACAGTGCTCCCCCCCATAGATACTGCTTCTTGAGACTACTGCTCCTTATGTGGCTCCTTCTACAGCGGCGACAGGCCCTTTTATAAGGTTGCGCCCTGCGTACGTGTGACATCACACGTACGCACGGACGCAACATTATAAAAGGGCCTGTCGCTGCAGTTAGAGGAGCCGCATAAGGAGCAGGAGCCACGGAACGAGCCGGAGCCTGAGCGCTCGGCTCCAGCGAGCACGTCCTGCTGTCCCTGGGTTGTTCAATGAATGTTCTGCATTTTCGTAATGCGGGACATTCATTCAACTATCCGGGACAGTGGGACGCGCCGTAAAAAACGGGACTGTCCCGCGAAAAGCGGGACAGTTGGGGGGTATGCATTTACAGTAGGGGGTACATTATCCCTTATAATACATGAGTGATACTCAGAGCTCCCTGTATAACTCAGCCTGCAGCCTTGTGCCTTTATATGGGCACAGAACCCCTCAGTGACTGCTAATATCCTTATCATTTACAGTAGGGGGTACATTATCCCTTATAATACATGAGTGATACTCAGAGTTCCCTGTATAACTCAGCCTGCAGCCTTGTGCCTTTATATGGGCACAGAACCCCTCAGTGACTGCTAATATCCTTATCATTTACAGTAGGGGGTACATTATCCCTTATAATACATGAGTGATACTCAGAGTTCCCTGTATAACTCAGCCTGCAGCCTTGTGCCTTTATATGGGGGGCACAGAACCCCTCAGTGACTGCTAATATCCTTATCATTTACAGTAGGGGGTACATTATCCCTTATAATACATGAGTGATACTCAGAGTTCCCTGTATAACTCAGCCTGCAGCCTTGTGCCTTTATATGGGGGGCACAGAACCCCTCAGTGACTGCTAATATCCTTATCATTTACAGTAGGGGGTACATTATCCCTTATAATACATGAGTGATACTCAGAGTTCCCTGTATAACTCAGCCTGCAGCCTTGTGCCTTTATATGGGCACAGAACCCCTCAGTGACTGCTAATATCCTTATCATTTACAGTAGGGGGTACATTATCCCTTATAATACATGAGTGATACTCAGAGTTCCCTGTATAACTCAGCCTGCAGCCTTGTGCCTTTATATGGGCACAGAACCCCTCAGTGACTGCTGATATCCTTATCATTTACAGTAGGGGGTACATTATCCCTTATAATACATGAGTGATACTCAGAGTTCCCTGTATAACTCAGCCTGCAGCCTTGTGCCTTTATATGGGCACAGAACCCCTCAGTGACTGCTAATATCCTTATCATTTACAGTAGGGGGTACATTATCCCTTATAATACATGAGTGATACTCAGAGTTCCCTGTATAACTCAGCCTGCAGCCTTGTGCCTTTATATGGGCACAGAACCCCTCAGTGACTGCTAATATCCTTATCATTTACAGTAGGGGGTACATTATCCCTTATAATACATGAGTGATACTCAGAGTTCCCTGTATAACTCAGCCTGCAGCCTTGTGCCTTTATATGGGCACAGAACCCCTCAGTGACTGCTAATATCCTTATCATTTACAGTAGGGGGTACATTATCCCTTATAATACACGAGTGATACTCAGAGTTCCCTGTATAACTCAGCCTGCAGCCTTGTGCCTTTATATGGGCACAGAACCCCTCAGTGACTGCTAATATCCTTATCATTTAC
The DNA here is from genome assembly GCF_000004195.4 of Xenopus tropicalis. Classification (NCBI taxonomy): domain Eukaryota; kingdom Metazoa; phylum Chordata; class Amphibia; order Anura; family Pipidae; genus Xenopus; species Xenopus tropicalis. The sequence goes on from NC_030678.2 coordinate 10,430,457, forward strand.
AGTAGGGGGTACATTATCCCTTATAATACATGAGTGATACTCAGAGTTCCCTGTATAACTCAGCCTGCAGCCTTGTGCCTTTATATGGGCACAGAACCCCTCAGTGACTGCTTATATCCTTATCATTTACAGTAGGGGGTACATTATCCCTTATAATACATGAGTGATACTCAGAGTTCCCTGTATAACTCAGCCTGCAGCCTTGTGCCTTTATATGGGCACAGAACCCCTCAGTGATTGCTAATATCCTTATCATTTACAGTAGGGGGTACATTATCCCTTATAATACATGAGTGATACTCAGAGTTCCCTGTATAACTCAGCCTGCAGCCTTGTGCCTTTATATGGGCACAGAACCCCTCAGTGACTGCTAATATCCTTATCATTTACAGTAGGGGGTACATTATCCCTTATAATACATGAGTGATACTCAGAGTTCCCTGTATAACTCAGCCTGCAGCCTTGTGCCTTTATATGGGCACAGAACCCCTCAGTGACTGCTAATATCCTTATCATTTACAGTAGGGGGTACATTATCCCTTATAATACATGAGTGATACTCAGAGTTCCCTGTATAACTCAGCCTGCAGCCTTGTGCCTTTATATGGGCACAGAACCCCTCAGTGATTGCTAATATCCTTATCATTTACAGTAGGGGGTACATTATCCCTTATAATACATGAGTGATACTCAGAGTTCCCTGTATTACTCAAGAAAATAGTATAGAGTATATGTTAGTAGCAGTGGCATATGGGTTTGAGAAGGACAGGAATTGGTTTTGATGATGCTGATGATGTGACTTCAGTACAACATTTATAATAAATGTTAAAAAAAATGTACCTACCTTTATAGTTTCATGCGCAGACATGCTTAGACCTTATTTCAAAGAACCTGCAGAGACAAAGGAAAACTGCATATTTATGAAGGTAAAATCTTAAAAAGTTAAAACTGTAAAAAAAATCCCACATTCGTTGATACGAAGATCAGTAAAGGAAATTGATAATGAGTGAAAGGGGGCAAAAGCACAGAAATAAAACACAGCAACTTCGACTGAACGCTAGCTTCTTTAAAGGTGAAGGAAAGGCTTGTTGGCATTTTACTGCCAATAGATAAGTCATAATATTGCAAGTTAGAACACTATATTCTACAAAAAGCTTTGCCATACCGAAGTAAATAGCCCTAGAAACTCCCTCTGTTTGTTTAAGATAGCAGCTGCCATTTAAGCTTGGTCTCTGTAGCTTCTGTGCTGCAGCTCTAGCTGCTAGTAGCTCAGATTACACATTCTGATGGGAGGGGGAGTGAATTCTTATGAATTCTTATGGGAGGGGGGAGCAGGAAAAGGCAGAGAGGAAAGAGCTGCGCAGACTCCAGTTCCTGGAATGAAGGATTTTTCTGAGAGAAGGAAATCTGACACTGGAGAACATGTTTACACAATATAAGACATACAATCCTATGTTTCTTTTAATAGAGGACTCAGTTCATCTTATGGCTGTATTTACATAGACCTTTCTGATAAAGCTGACTTAGTTTTTTCTTTTCTTAGTTTTTATCTCCTTTTCGAAAAGCCTCAAACTGAATAACCGAGTTTGCGTTTTTTTAAATAAAAAAAGCTGCACGCTGGAGAAAATCAAATCAACTAACTTTCAATGAGGCTGAAAAATCCCCCACGCTTTATTGATTATCCATCCTTGGCCATATCTGGAAAAAAATGGCTTGATGTCATTCTCAAAATTGGGGTCTAATTTGCCGTGACTTATTGTTATAGACTTTGTGGCCCTAAATCTCCCCTGAAATTATCTATAAGCTACACTCTTAGGGGTATATTTATCATGCTGTTTAAAAAGTGAAGTGAAGTATTACCGGTGATGTTGCCCAGGGCAACCAATCAGCAATTAGATTTTAACAGTTAGAAAACCAACGCAAAGCATCTGATTGGCTGCTATGAGCAACATCTCCGATAATGTTTTACTCCACTTTTTACACAGAATGATAAATACACTCTTAAGTGTGATAAAGATATCTTGGTGTCTGTAAAGTTTACAAGATTTTTTTTATTGCAGCTAGCACTTCTCTTCAGCACGTTCAAGGAATCAGGTTGAACCCCAAGGACAAAGCTACAAGAACCTGGCCCAGCCTTATGTCAACAACAGAATTGCCCTGATTGGCAATTTTAAAGTATATTGAAGCCACCATAGGAATATTTCATAAAACCTCTCAGTACCCTGACCCCTACATATCTAAGCCATGAGAGAAAGAGAGACAGAGACAGAGACAGAGAGTTAGAGAGAGAATATATTAGTTGACTCTCAATGAAGGTCCCTATGGGGGACCAAAACGTTGACTCATTCAGACTGTGACTGCCATTCTTCTGCATTGTTTATATATGCTGCTATACTTTATATACTATAATAATATAACTATTGTTGATTGGGTCACTCAGGAGGCGATTCAAAAGACATAGAAATATGTGAACGTAAACAAAGGTCCAGGACTGGATGGTATTCATCCTAGGGTATGGTGATTGTCATGTCGATTGGTGAATTGCTAATGTGATGCCATTTTTTAAATCTTACCAAACATATGTAACTGCTTCTATAAAGAGGTAAGCAGGAGTCTAGACACTGGGGTGACAGTGGATGTTATAAAGCATTTGATATAGTACCACTCAGAAGGTTACTGATTAGTGATGGGCGAATGTTTCGGCAGGCATGGATTCGCAGCGAATTTCCGCGTTTCGCCATTGGCGGATTGTTTCGCGAAATGGATGAAAAAATTTGCCGCGGAAAAATTCAGCGCATGTCAAAAAATAGTCGCTGGGGTAAAAAAAAAATAGTTGCGGGCGTCAAAAGAATAGCCGCGCGACGAAATAAAAGCCATGGGCATTAATAGCATCGCGACAAAATAATAGAGATGTAGCGAACTGTTCGCCGGCGAACTAATTCGCGCGAACATCGGGTGTTCGCAAGTCCGCAAATTCGCTGACTTTTGCCGATGTTCGCCACTTTGGGTTCGCCGCGTTTTTTTTTCCATATACATAGGAATAGGTTGCAGGGTTTTTTTTCGTTATTTTTTGGCGTTTTTTTTGGCGTTTTTTTTTGGCGTTTTTTTTACAAAGTATTTTTCAGAGAAATTTTTGCCCTTGATCCCCCTCCTGCATGCCACTGTCCAGGTCGTGGCACCCTTTAAACAACTTTAAAATCAGTTTTCTGGCCAGAAATGGCTTTTCTAGGTTTTCAAGTTCGCCTTCCCATTGAAGTCTATGGGGTTCGCATAGTTCGCGAATATTCGCGAGTTTTGGCGAAAGTCCGCGAACGGGTTCGCGAACATTTTTGGCGATGTTCGCTACATCACTACAAAATAATAGCCACGGGCAACCAAATAATAGCCGCGCGACAAAATAATAGCCGTGGGCGATGAAACAATAGCCGGGCAACTATTTTTTTTGTCCCACAGCATTTTCGCCATTTCTCGGATCTTTTGAAAGATTCGCAAATTTTTCGGCGAAGCGAAACGGTACAGATTCGTTTATCACTATTACTGATTAAAGGAACATTGGGCTGGAGAATAATATATGTACCTGGATAGAGAACTGGCTGAAGTATAGATTACAAAGACTGGTGATAAATTGAACATTGTTTTTTTCCTAATTGGAACAGTGTTGTTAGTAGAGTACCACAGGGGGCTGTTTTAACTTGTTTATTAATGGAGGTTGGCACTGTAAGTTCTTTTTCTATTTTTGCAGATGATACAAAATTGTGCAAAACTATAAGTTCCATGCAGGATGCTGCCGCTTTGCAGAGCCATTTGAATACATTGGAAAACTGGGCAGCAAACTGGCAAATGAGGTTCAATGTTGATAAGAGCAAAGTTATGCATTTTCGTAGAAAACATGAGTTATACACTACATGTTAAAGTGTTGGGGTACTCTTAATTGAGAATGATTTGGGGTTGATTGTGGATAAGAAGCTGTGGAACTCTAGGCAGTGTCACTCCATGGCTATTACAGCAAATAAAGTGCTGTCTTTCAGTAAAAGGGGCATTAACTTAATTGTGCCTCTTTATAGAAGAAGGATATTAAGATATTAAGTCATTTAGAAAGATATCAATGAGCTAGAGAGAGCACAGAGACTGCAACTAGACTACTAAAGGGAATAGAAGAGTTAAAATATGAGGAAAGACTATCAACATTGGGGTTGATTTCTCTAAAAAAAAGTGCTTGCAAGGGGCCATGATTACTCAGTAACACAGATAGAAGGGGATCTGTTCACATAGAAAAGATCAAAGAACCAGGAGCCACTAGTGATGAGCGAATCTGTTCCGTTTCACTTCGCGGAAAAATTTGCGAATCTTTCAAAAGATCTGCAAAACGGCGAAAAATTCGCGAAACGGCAAAGATGTAGTGCAGCAATAAAAATTGCCATCCGCTATTATTTTGTCGCGCGGCTATTATTTTGTCGCCCACGGTTATTATTTCGTCGCGCGGCTATTCTTTTGACGCCAGCGAAAATTTTTGGACATGCGGCGAATTTTTCCGCGGCTAATTTTTTCATCCGTTTCGCAAAACAATCTGCCAATGGGGAAACGCGGAAATTCACCGCAAATCCATGCCTTGTGAAACATTTCACCCATCACTAGGAGCCACCCCTTTAGAATCGAGAAACAGACAAACACTGCCCTTAATAGCAATTCTGCTGTTTTGCTATAAGGGAACCTGAATTTCAAGGAAAATGTTGCAATAATAAGCAGTACAGTATATGCAGCAATAGCAGTTAATCTCAGCTGCGTACTTTACCTTTAATTTAGTATGATATATAGGGATGTAGCGAACATCGCCAAAAATGTTCGTGGACCCGTTCGCGGACTTTCGGCAAAACTCGCGAATATTCGCGAACTTTGCGAACCCCATAGACTTCAATGGGAAGGCGAACTTTAAAACCTAGAAAAGCCATTTCTGGCCAGAAAACTGATTTTAAAGTTGTTTAAAGGGTGCCACGACCTGGACAGTGGCATGCAGGAGGGGGATCAAGCAAAAATTTCTCTGAAAAATACTTTGTAAAAAAACCGCCAAAAAAAAAAAAATCGCAAAAAAAACCCGCCAAAAAAACGCCAAAAAAACGCCAAAAAATAACGCCAAAAAAAACCCCGCAAGCTATTCCTATGTATATGCATAGGCGATAAAACGCGGCGGAAAAACCAAGGCGAAAAAACGCGGCGCCAAAAAAAAACGCGGCGAACCCAAAGTGGCGAACATCGGCAAAAGTCCGCGAATTTGCGCGAATGCGAACACCCAATGTTCGCGCGAATTAGTTCGCCGGCGAACAGTTCGCTACATCTCTAATGATATAGACAGTAAAAAGAAAAGTTTATTTTTGTTCAGCAGCTCTCCAGTTTGAAATTTCAGTAGCTCTGTGGTTGCTAGGTTCTAATTTAAGATAGCAACCAAGCAATGGTTTGAATGAGAGATAAAAGATAAACAGATGAGAGCCCTGCATTACAAAACCCCCAACAACCAGGTAGCAAGCTGGAAAAAGGCAGATGAGAAAGGCAAATGATTCAACTACAGAAAATAAAGACCAATTAAAAAGTTGCTATGAATAGGACAGTCTATTACATACTAAGAGATAACTCTTCAATGTAATTGTACTTAGTATTTATTTATATATTTTTTTTTGTAATGATCCCTTTCTGTCCAATGAATGCATTGTGGTAATGTACCGTGCTGCATGCCCAATTAGCTCTATATAAATAAAAATACACCTACATAGGGCATAGTATCAAGTATTGGTTGTTCATACCTGGATGAGATATTTTTCAGTCCTGAGACATTGGCATTGGAGCAGATAGAGAGTGACAGGATACTGGGTATGTGTAGATGACAATAAAGCAGTATTTATAAGTAGTGCCAGCCTTTGGTATGAGGAAAAACCAATACAAATATGCAGAGAACATTTACAAGGTACATTCCCATTTACCAACCCAAACAAGTGAAGCTAAACAATAAAGTGGGGGGAGAGAAGGAACTTTAAAAAGCTATATTTATTTGAACAAGATAAAACAACAGAATTATATCTGTACACTAGTCCGGGGATCCCCAACCTTTTATACCTGTGAGCCACATTCAAATGGAAAAAGTGTTGGGGAGCAACACAAGCATGGAAATGGTTCCTGGGGGTGCCAATAAGAGCTATAATTGCCTACTTAATAGCCCCTATGTGGACTGGCAGCCTATAGAAGGATCTGTTTGGCTTTATACTGGGTTTTTATGCAACCAAAACTTGCCTCCAAGCCAGAGATTCAAAAATGAGCACCAAAACTTGCCTCCAAGCCAGAGATTCAAAAATGAGCACCAAAACTTGCCTCCAAGCCAGAGATTCAAAAATGAGCACCAAAACTTGCCTCCAAGCCAGAGATTCAAAAATGAGCACCTGCGTTAAGGCCACTGGGAGCAACATCCAAGGAGCAACTCGTACCACTGGTTGGGGATCACTGCACTAGTCATTGGCATGCATTGAGTATGGGCAACCCTGTCTCCAAAGCAAAGGGTATCCAAAGCTTTTGGCTTGATTGGCGATGCAAAGGCCGTTCTTTGAAAGCTTTTGTACCTGTGCTTGATAGTCTGTAGTAGCTACCCCAACAACATTTGGAAGGGTGCACAAATGTGGGCTCATATCAGGGAGGGTTGGGTCTAAAACAGTGATTTAAAAAGTAGGGGAAGCAAAACCCAGCAAGTCTCTGTGGGAGATGGGACCAGGTTGGGACCCTTCATCCTTTCACACCCAACCCAAATTTTTATCTGGAGTGAGATTATACATGTAGGTCACAGGTGCTGTGGAGGAGTAGCCTAAAAATGGTTTCTGCTGGGGTGGCCTGGGAGGTTATGTTATCCCCCTGTTACTGTATATACTAAAGCTAAAGGTATTAGTAGAAGTATGGGTGCCTAATTTATAACCTTGCAGCATGTATAATATTTTACCACACATTTTAGAATAGATTATAAATTGTTCCATATATATTTTGTATCTAGTGTTATCCTAATGTAGGGGATCAGAGAACCCTGTCCCCTGTTTCTCAGTCTGTGATCTCATCCAGCCTAGCTACAGCCTGGGGAGGGATCCGGTTGGCTGGCTGGCTGCCCCAGTGCACGTCTGAGAGAGGTGTGCCTAAGCTTTGGAGCCAAAAATCTAGGGGCGGGCCCAGCAGCTTATAAAGGGAGCCCCTGCTGTTGTTTGCCAGTACAGAGGAAGACCCAGAGTGAGCAGTTAGCACAAACAGTGTGTGTTTAGACTGGAAAGGATAAAAGTCTGCTGGGCTGCCAGGGAATATAAAGTCCTCTGTGGTACTCTGTGTGTGTGTGTCCCCTGGAGGAACAGGTATTGCAATTACCTGCTACGTGGGAGCAGCCACCCTTTTCAACAGGGAAGGTACTCTGGGGCAGGTAGCGCTACCTGGGGGGACTAAAGAGCTCTTGGGGAAGGGACTGAACTGATTTAAGGGTTGGGGGTCTATCCGTATCTAAAGTGAGCTGGGCAAGTACAGAGACTGTGCCAGTGTGGATAGCCCTCTCAAGTTTCCTCAGGAAAGGATTATCAGTCACCCAAAAGCTGTTCAACTGTTTATGTCCAAAGTTATATAAAGTTTAATATTTCTGCAAACCGTGTGTGATTATTTCCTAGTGGAAATCCCCTAGAGGTGTGTTCCTCAGTGTCCACTAGGTGGAGGCACTGCGCTGTTCCCAGTTCCCAGTATCAATATTCTTTGAAAACACACATCTCCTGTGAAAATACAGCCCATATTAAGTGAATGTGCCAAGAAAGGGTTACACTAAAATAAATCCATGTTTTCACACAAGTCATATCACTCTAACTGCATATAAGTACAGGTATAGGACCCGTTATCCAGAATGCTCGGGACCAAGGGTATTCCGGATAAGGGATCTTTCCGTAATTTGGATCTCCATACCTTAAGTCTACTAAAAAAATCAATAAAACATTAATAAAACTCAATAGGATTGTTTTACATCCAATAAGGATTATTTATATTTTAGTTGGGATCAAGTACAGGTACTGTTTTATTATTACAGAGAAAAGGGAATCATTTAACCATTAAATAAACCCAATAGGGCTGTTCTGCCCCCAATAAGGGGTAATTATATCTTAGTTGGGATCAAGTACAGGTACTGTTTTATTATTACAGAGAAAAGGGAATCATTTAACCATGAAATAAACCCAATAGGGCTGTTCTGCCCCAATAAGGGGTAATTATATCTTAGTTGGGATCAAGTACAGGTACTGTTTTATTATTACAGAGAAAAGGGAATCATTTAACCAGTAAATAAACCCAATAGGGCTGTTCTGCCCCCAATAAGGGGTAATTATATCTTAGTTGGGATCAAGTACAGGTACTGTTTTATTATTACAGAGAAAAGGGAATCATTTAACCATTAAATAAACCCAATAGGGCTGCTCTGCCCCCAATAAGGGGTAATTATATCTTAGTTGGGATCAAGTACAGGTACTGTTTTATTATTACAGAGAAAAGGGAATCATTTAACCATTAAATAAACCCAATAGGACTGTTCTGCCCCAATAAGGGGTAATTATATCTTAGTTGGGATCAAGTACAGGTACTGTTTTATTATTACAGAGAAAAGGGAATCATTTAACCATTAAATAAACCCAATAGGGCTGTTCTGCCCCCAATAAGGGGTAATTATATCTTAGTTGGGATCAAGTACAGGTACTGTTTTATTATTACAGAGAAAAGGGAATCATTTAACCATTAAATAAACCCAATAGGGCTGTTCTGCCCCCAATAAGGGGTAATTATATCTTAGTTGGGATCAAGTACAGGTACTGTTTTATTATTACAGAGAAAAGGGAATTATTTAACCATTAAATAAACCCAATAGGACTGTTCTGCCCCCAATAAGGGGTAATTATATCTTAGTTGGGATCAAGTACAGGTACTGTTTTATTATTACAGAGAAAAGGGAATCATTTAACCATTAAATAAACCCAATAGGGCTGTTCTGCCCCCAATAAGGGGTAATTATATCTTAGTTGGGATCAAGTACAGGTACTGTTTTATTATTACAGAGAAAAGGGAATAAGTTTTAAAATTTTGAATTATTTGATTAAAATAGAGTCTATGGGAGATGGCCTTTCCATAATTCGGAGCTTTCTGGATAACGGGTTTCCGGAAAAGGCATCCCATACCTGTATTTAGCTTAGCAAATGGCTGGGTTACCTATGTGAGCCTATCTGAGACATTATTGTGGGATAACTCTGACTACATCTACATACACTCTATATTAGCTCAGCGTCAAACAGTAATTTAGTTTAAGACTGCTTGGTTTAAATGTCTCCATGACTTCTTCCTCGTTCAGTTTAACTGGAGTTTTATTATGTCTGGAAACCTCACAGAAAATTATGATTATATTCTTTATTTTTATGTAGTGCCACAGTGCTTTTTACATAAATTATACACTGGGATCCCCATGGGGCCATAGTTCGGGTGACAATGTTTCTCCCATGTTTTCTAGGAGTTGTAACATTGTTATTAGACTGTGTTCTTACATGGGACTTGGGGCTTTCTGGATCTGCCAAGCTCACTACTTTGGGTTTTGCTCCTTCAGGAGCAACAAATTCCTATGGATGTAAATAGTTTTGATTTTCCGTCGTCCTCTTCCGGAAATCCATGGCAAAGGCATAGACTCTTCCTAGGGCTGAGACTGCTTTTGTTCAATTGTCAGGTTCTTCATCGGGACATTTGGCCAGTGGCCTGGGGGGGTGAATTTTGGTTATAAGTTGTAATTATTGGCCAGCATGTCTGTCTGAGTTATGTTAATTCTTTCTTGTGAAGTTTTTAATAAAAACACATAAAAACCCAGTGGAGTTATGGCATTTTTCTATTAATCTGCACTTCCAGTGGGGTAAGCAATTTTCCACCGATAGGAAGCTGACAATGGACGAAAAGATTTTAATGTTCAAAATGGTGAATTTGGCAATTTTGTTGTATTTAAGTTTTGTTTTTTCCCCTTTTGTGATTTTTTACTTCTTTTGGGGATTAAAAATAGATAAACTCAAAAGAGAAATTGTCATGAGACCCAAAGGAAAAGGGGGGCCAAGATTTTCTGGATTTTAAAACTATCCTTTGTATTAATTTTTTTGTTTTATGCCTTAATGCCCTTTGCAAAGATTTTAAACTTTTTTTTTTAAATGGTTGTGGAATGGTTTGAGATGGTTGAAAACTGTTTTAAAGGAACAGTAACACCAAAAAATGAAAGTTTATAAAAGTAACTAAAATATAATGTGCTGCTGCTCTGCACTGGTAAAAGTTGTGTGTTTACTTCAGAAAGTCTACTATAATTTATATAAATAAGCTGCTGTGTAGCCATGGAGGCAGCCATTCAAAGGAGAAAAGGCACAGGCACATAGCAGATAACAGATAAAACACTATTGTATTCTACAGAACTTATCTGTTATCTGCTATGTAACCTGTGCCTTTTCTCCTTTTTTCCAGCTTGAATGGCTGCCCCCGTGGCTACACAGCAGCTTATTATATAAATTATACTAGTGTTACTGTAGCAAACACACCAGTTTTACCAGTGCAGGGCAACAGTGCATTATATTTTTATTACTTTAAAGCTCTTTTTTGGTGTTACTGTTCCTTTAAATTCCCCTTATGCTTTTGATCTTTCTGGAAACAATGTTATTTAGTGACTCGTTACTATTAGTGATGAGCGAATCTGTCGCGCGTGACTATTCTTTTGACGCGCGACTATTTATTTTGACGCAGTGACTATTTATTTTGACGCGCGACTATTTATTTTGATGCTGCGACTATTTATTTTGACGCGCGACTATTTATTTTTATGCCGTGACTATTTCTTTTGATGCCGCGACTATTTCTTTTGATGCCGCAACTATTTATTTTGATGCAGTGACTATTTATTTTGATGCAGTGACTATTTATTTTGATGCGTGACTATTTATTTTGATGCCGCGACTATTTATTTTGACGCAGTGACTATTTATTTTGACGCATGACTATTTATTTTGATGCCGCGACTATTTATTTTGATGCCATGACTATTTATTTTGATGCGCGACTATTTATTTTGATGCCATGACTATTTATTTTGATGCGCGACTATTTATTTTGATGCCGCAACTATTTATTTTGACGCAGTGACTATTTATTTTGACACGTGATTATTTATTTTGATGCCGCAACTATTTATTTTGATGCCGCGACTATTTATTTTTACGCAGTGACTATTTATTTTGATGCGCGACTATTTATTTTGACGCAGTGACTATTTATTTTGACGCGTGACTATTTATTTTGATGCCGTGACTATTTATTTTGACGCAGTGACTATTTATTTTGACACGTGATTATTTATTTTGATGCCGCAACTATTTATTTTGATGCCGCGACTATTTATTTTTACGCAGTGACTATTTATTTTGATGCGCGACTATTTATTTTGACGCAGTGACTATTTATTTTGACGCGTGACTATTTATTTTGATGCCGCGACTATTTATTTTGACGCAGTGACTACCGTATATACTCGAGTGTAAGCCGATCCAAATATAAGCCGAAGTACCTAATTTACCTAAGAAAACTGGAAAAACTTATTGACTCGAGTATAAGCCTAGGGTGGGAAATGCAGCAGCTACTGCTAAGTTTTAATAATCAAAATAAATACCAATAAAATTACATTAATTGAGGCATCAGTGGGGTATATGTTTTTCAAGGGAGCCTAGGCCAAGGCACTGGAGGGTCTGGTTGCAGGTGGCCTAATTTGTACACAAAGGAGAGAGGGTGCTAGTCTAGAGGGACCCATGGCACCCAACTCTAGTATAACCCGAGGGTGAATTTTTCAGCACATTTTGGGTGCTGAAAAACTAGGCTTATACTCGAGTATATACAGTATTTATTTTGACGCATGACTATTTATTTTGATGTGCGACTATTTATTTTGACGCATGACTATTTATTTTGATGCGCGACTATTTATTTTGACGCGTGACTATTTATTTTGATGCCGCGACTATTTATTTTGACGCAGTGACTATTTATTTTGATGCCGCAACTATTTATTTTGACGCAGTGACTATTTACTTTGACGCAGTGACTATTTATTTTGACGCAGTGACTATTTATTTTGATGCGCGACTATTTATTTTGATGCCGCGACTATTTATTTTGATCCAAACAGCCCCTGCCAGCCCAACCTTACAGCAGCCCCTCTGGCATTTGCCTGGACCCACAGATTGCCAGACTGGGTCTGTTTATTTACAACAATCTTGTCATCATTTGAAAATGAGTGAAGTTACAAAGACCGGAGCATAGGAGCAATATACAAGTTAATATTTGAGACACTGCATTGTATAATGTATAATACAGAATGCAATATAAAGCACATCCTCTTATGTATAACCATTGAGCCGTTGTGCTGGTGTCTTATGCCATCTTGCTTGACTTTATTTGTTACTTCAGGAAAAGGTGAGGTACCGTGCTAGAAAATCAAAATGTTACAGAGTAACCCTTTTTAAAATAAAAAATAACAAAAGTGGTATAAAGACAGGGCCGCCATCAGGGGGGCACAGGGGGTACTGTTGTGCCGGGCCCGGACGATATCCTCGCTTTAAAGGGGGCCCGGCCGTGACAGGTTTTTTTTTTAGCTCGGGCCCCCTTTAAAGAACTCCGGGCCCTGGCTGTCATTGGTGGCCAGTGGGAAATTTGATTGGTTGCGCCCCGTGCGTCCATACGCACGGGGCGCAACCATATGAAAGGTGCAGATCAGCGGAGGGCCGGGCACAGATCGCAAGGACGCAGAAGAGGAAGGTGAGCTGGAGGAAGCCGCATGGGAGCTGGAGGGAGTCGCTGGGTGTGGGCGGGTGGCTGGACGAAGTGCTGTGGGGGAGCTAGAGAGAGTCGCTGGGTGTGGAGGGGGAGCTGGAGGAAGTACCTGTTGGGGGGGGGGAGCTGGAGGAAGTAGCTGTTGGGGGGGTCGAGGAAGTTGCTGGGGGGGCTGGAGGAAGCTGATGTTGTGGGGGGGCTGGAGGAAGTTGCTGGGGGGGCTGGAGGAAGTAGCTGTTGGGGGGGTCGAGGAAGTTGCTGGGGGGGCTGGAGGAAGCTGATGTTGTGGGGGGGGCTGGAGGAAGTTGCTGGGGGGGCTGGAGGAAGTAGCTGTTGGGGGGGCTGGAGGAAGTTGCTGGGGGGGCTGGAGGAAGCCGCTGTTGGGGGGGAGCTGGAGGAAGTAGCTGTTGGGGGGAGCTGGAGGAAGTTGCTGGGGTGGCTGGAGGAAGCCGCTGTTAGGGGGGAGCTCGAGGAAGTTGCTGGTGGGGGCTGGAGGCAGTCGCTGGTGGGGAGGGAGCTGAAGGAAGTCGCTGGTGGGGGGGGCTAGAGGATGCTGGGGGAGCTGTGCAGATATTGGGGGGAGCTTAGGCACATATCAAGTGGGGGGAACCGCAGGAAGCCACTGGGGGGGAGCTGGAGGATGCTGGTGGGAGCAGGGGGGAGCCGGAGGATGCTTGGGCAGGTGGGAGCTGAAGGATGCTGAGGGGGAGGAACTGGAGGACAAGGGAGGGGGGTTAACTGGAGGATACTGGGGAGATGCTGGCTACTAATGTTTTAGGGGGCCCCGGGCTACCACTGTTTTAGGGGGCCCTGGCTACCAATGTCTGTGTGTCCTTTTTACTAATGGGAGGGGCCATTGAGGGGCAGGACGTGGGTGGAGGGGGGCCCAGAAAATTTTCTTGTGATGGGCCCCGTGATTTCTGATGGCAGCCCTGTATAAAGGTGATGCCTTGATTGGCTAACTAGGATAACCATAAAGCTTTCAGAGCATTTTAGTTCCTTTTCAGCTTGAAGCTTTATGGGTATCCTAGTTAGTCAATAAAGGCATCACCTTTATACCACTTTTGTTATTTTTTATTTTAAAAAGGGTTACCCTGTAAACATGTTATTGCTTCACAAACACTTTAAAACATGTTTAATATGCTGGCTTTAACATAACCTGGGCTGTAACAGTGCACACAGTGGTATAATAGGGAGGAGGTGGTGCAACTGGTAAGTACAGCCTCTTGGGAGGTCTTAGTGCAGACCAGTGTCAGACTGGGAGCCAGGCACTCACCAAAGGTAGGCTGATGGAAACTTGAGCCCATTAGAAGTTTTCTGGTATCCTGGTGGGCCAGTCTGACACTGGTGCTGGGCCAAGCTGTATTGGTGACCAAGGCCCAGCATCCTGCCATAATGCCCTCCCTCCCAAACCTCCGCCAGTTGCTTTCTCACTTCTCCCTGCCAGTCACTACTTCATAACTCCCCCCTCAGTCCCCCACCCCATTGCACCCAAGGTAGTTCTTGCCTACCCAGGGGTGCTGCTACTATGAGACGAGTTACTAGGGACAGCAAAAAGCCGCTCCTGGTAACTTATAGAGCTGAAATTCTGATTTTTAAATTGCCCCCCCCTCCTCTGATGTGAAAAAGCTAAGTGAGGGCATCAACTTTGCCACCTCAGGCGGCTAGGACCCCTGGGGCAGCATTGTGCCTACCTCTAGTTCCAGCTCTGGGAGGGCCAAAGTGCTGTGGCAGGAAAACTATCAGTACCACAGTGCTACAGCAGTACATTTCTGGATCGGTTTGTGGGGAGTCTAGTACAACAACGGGATTGGGGTACATTTTGCTCTGCAGTCTTCAACCCTCTAGTTACACCACTGGATATCAAAGAGCAGAGCAATAGCTAAACACTTCTCTGTTTTCCATCTGATGTCTCTCTGTCCAGGAAGGAGATGGCAAAAGGCATCTGAGGTTCTGATCGCTTTCCTGAATAGTGCAACATCAGAACCCTTCTCTGTTTTCCTTCTAAAGGTATCTCTCTCTGACCCTACAGTTACATGAACTGACCAGCAGGTGGCACTGTTGTTAAAAAATCTCATAATATTGGCAGCTAATAAAAACTTAAATAGCTCTAAAATAATCAATGTAAATTACAAAAGCACCCAGAGCAATTTTACATTAACTTTTTTATGGTTTACTTATCCTTTAAAGAACATAGGACTGACTCCATTCATTAAAGGTACTTGCATCCAAAGCTGCTTCTTTACTTCCACATAGATGCACTTGGCGCTGCTGCACTTGTTGGCTCTGCTGGGGGCTCTAGCCCCAGGGTCACCATAGCGGACTACAGCATAGATGCACCTAGAGAATCATGCCCATATGTCATTTTGACCCTAAACACTGGGATGGCTGAGAGTTGCCATGAAGATGGATTTAAATTCAGTACAGATGGAGCTAACATTGGTTTGACATCACTGGGCTGCACCGAGCCCCACAACATACAATGTCACAGCATTCAAAGCAAAAAGTGTAATAACGACCTGTTTCAATGGAAATATGGGGCAAATGTCAAGGTAAAATTAGCTCATGTGACTCATGTGTTCATGTGACTTAGCAGAACCCCAGCGAGAGAACAAGAGCGAGAGTGCAGATCAAGAGCGAGAGTGCACCCAGCAGCTGCACAGGAGCCCTAAGTACTGGCAGTTGTATGAGATCCTGACGGGTGTGTACGTTCATTATATTTATGTGCCAAATGGATCAGCCTAAGACAATTATTCTGTGGGGGCTGTTACTTCATTAAAGGGAAACTATACCCCCAAACAATGTAGGTCTCTATAAAAATATATTGCATAAACAGCTCATATATAAAACCCTGCTTCATCTAAATAAACCATTTCATAAAATATACTTTTTCAGTAGTATGTGCCATTGGGTAATCCTAAATAGGAAACTGCGCCCCCCCCTAAGCTGGTCTAAGAAATATACTCCGTATTGATCTTGGCCTTGCAGGCCCCCTTCCACAGAACCTACCTCAAATGGAGGTCACTGTTGGATGACCTAACAAATGAACAATGGGAGGAGACGACTGATATTTTTTGATATCCTCAAGAGACAGATTAATTCAATACAAATGATTAATGCAGGCCTACTATACTCCGCTCAGACTAAAGAAAATTGGACGCAGAGACACTGATAAATACCACAGGTGTCAAACTGATCAAGCAGATTTCCTGCATATGATCTGGAGCTGCCCAAACTTCTGGGTAGATATCACCACCCACATGTCAGCCCAACTAGCCTATCCTCCTCTCCTCTCACCACATGCCTGTCTACTGTCTACTTGGCACTATGGAGGACCAGGTGGAAGGCATTGCCTCCAGACTGTTTGCCCAATCACTACTCTACTATTCTCGAAAATGTATCATTCTCCACTGGATGGGGCCAAAGCCCCCCAAAACAAACAATGTATTAAGCTTATTAACGGAGCCTTACCCTCTATCAAACTGACATACCTAGCCAGAGGATGTCCAGTAAAGTTCAACAAAATATGGCAGCTATGGCTTGACATTGAGGGGACCCCCTGCCTAGAGTAGGAGATACTTCTGACCCACCAATTTAAGGGCCTAAGCCTTACTAGTTCCAATGCGAGCAAAATGTGTATGCTTCTCTACTACTGGCTTTTTTTTTCTCTTTCTATCGCCTCTCTTCTCTAACCATTTATACCTTGTTTTGTTTGAAAAATGAAAATAAAAGCAATTTAAAAAAAAAAAAAGAAGAAGTAGAAAATTGCCATTTTAAGTACTAAGGGCCGCCCCCTGGGATCATAGGATTCACAGTGCGCACAAACAAGCCAAGGCACACATACATGCTAGGCCCCATCAGCCAATGAATGGACAAAGTTCTTTAACTCCTGCACTACTTCCTGTCAGGTGATCTCTGAGGGAGGACAAAGACCAGCACAAAATGTTGGCCCAAGGATAGCAACCAGGCAGTGGTTTGAATGAGAGACAAGAATATGAACAGGAAAGGGCCTAAACAGAGAGATGAGGAATAAAAAGTAAGAATAAAAATAAAATAAAAAATAAAAAATGTGTAATATGTAACACTAATGGGCTTGTTTTTTTGTTTTTATTGTGAAAAAACCAAACCCCATGATAGATCTCCTCCTGTTAGCAGCACCAACCCGGGGTAAAGGGTAAGCGATTAGTAGGAAACTACACCAGCCCGGGGTATCAGCCTTGGGTAGCTGTGAACGAGCAATCCTTTTCCTTCTTCTGTCTTCGTACCACCAACCCAGGGTATAAGGTAAGTAATTACAATCACCGGGGGGTACCTCATTTTTTGCACCCCCCTCCCCAAGTGATTTTACCTTTCCTTCACCTTTAGAACCTTACATATCGTCACTTTTAATGGCCCATCCCTTTCCTCCACCTCTAGAACAAACACCTTTTGTTATTGTGGAACACTACGCACAACATTGCGTATGGGAACCGACCAGCTAAAGTCTATACACTATACACTGCTCTCCAACTCAGGAAATGTATTCTAAGCTGCATTGTTCTAAATGTAGAAGTACCAAAGACTCTCTGGTTTATCCAGTTTTAATACCATCGCACCTCATTGAAAGAACTGCTGCAGATGCTTTCAGAAAGGAATGCTCCGCTGGTGACAGGTGTAATGGAGGGGGTTCTACGGTCTGTGTAGGGTGTTACGCAGATGAAGGCGTTGGGAGCGAGATGGAGGAGTAACACCAGAGCTCAGCTGGATATTGCTCTGAAATTTGGAGTATCGTTGAAGGAAGAAGGGGTTATCAGAAGAAGTATTACTACTCCAGGTAATCCAGTGGTTATTCTAGGGGGTTAACAACAGAGGCAGTAGACCCAACAGGGCAATATAGGGCTGGGGGAGGAGATCCAAACTGGATTAAGATTTAAGAAGGAAATATTCCATGAAATTTCTATCAACAGAGTACAGGTATAGGACGCGTTATCCTGAATGCTTGGGACCTAGGGTATTCCGGATAAGGGGTCTTTCCGTAATTTCTTCATATCTTAAGTCTACTAAAAAAATCAATAAATCATTAATTAAACCCAATAGGATTATTCTGCCCCCAATAAGGGGTAATTATATCTTAGTTGGGATCAAGTACAGGTACTGTTTTATTATTACAGAGAAAAGGGAATCATTTAACCATTAAATAAACCCAATAGGGCTGTTCTGCCCCAATAAGGGGTAATTATATCTTAGTTGGGATCAAGTACAGGTACTGTTTTATTCTTACAGAGAAAAGGGAATCATTTAACCATTAAATAAACCCAATAGGGCTGTTCTGCCCCCAATAAGGGGTAATTATATCTTAGTTGGGATCAAGTACAGGTACTGTTTTATTCTTACAGAGAAAAGGGAATCATTTAACCATGAAATAAACCCAATAGGGCTGTTCTGCCCCCAATAAGGGGTAATTATATCTTAGTTGGGATCAAGTACAGGTACTGTTTTATTCTTACAGAGAAAAGGGAATCATTTAACCATGAAATAAACCCAATAGGGCTGTTCTGCCCCCAATAAGGGGTAATTATATCTTAGTTGGGATCAAGTACAGGTACTGTTTTATTATTACAGAGAAAAGGGAATCATTTAACCATTAAATAAACCCAATAGGGCTGTTCTGCCCCCAATAAGGGGTAATTATATCTTAGTTGGGATCAAGTACAGGTACTGTTTTATTCTTACAGAGAAAAGGGAATCATTTAACCATTAAATAAACCCAATAGGGCTGTTCTGCCCCAATAAGGGGTAATTATATCTTAGTTGGGATCAAGTACAGGTACTGTTTTATTATTACAGAGAAAAGGGAATGATTTAACCATTAAATAAACCCAAAAGGGCTGTTCTGCCCCCAAAAAGGGGTAATTATATCTTAGTTGGGATCAAGTACAGGTACTGTTTTATTATTACAGAGAAAAGGGAATCATTTAACCATTAAATAAACCCAATAGGACTGTTCTGCCCCCAATAAGGGGTAATTATATCTTAGTTGGGATCAAGTACAGGTACTGTTTTATTATTACAGAGAAAAGGGAATGATTTAACCATTAAATAAACCCAAAAGGGCTGTTCTGCCCCCAAAAAGGGGTAATTATATCTTAGTTGGGATCAAGTACAGGTACTGTTTTATTATTACAGAGAAAAGGGAATGATTTAACCATTAAATAAACCCAATAGGGCTGTTCTGCCCCCAA
Organism: Xenopus tropicalis; assembly: GCF_000004195.4. NCBI lineage: Eukaryota > Metazoa > Chordata > Amphibia > Anura > Pipidae > Xenopus > Xenopus tropicalis. The sequence goes on from NC_030678.2 coordinate 10,449,551, forward strand.
TAAGGGGTAATTTAAGGTTATGTAAGTACTAAAACACTATAGGGTTGATTCACTAAAGTGCGTTAAAACGAGCGCTATTTATAGCATGTGTTGAAAATTTTATCGCGTCTAATTTTTTGGCGTTTTAACGCACGATTCACTAAAAGCATACTTGCGTTAATTTAGACGCAATATGCTTCTTACGTTATTTGAGTCGCAAAGACTATTTTTGTGCGGTATTTGGCGGAACAAGCGCTAATCAACGCATCGCGCACAAATAGTTGCAAAAAAATGCACGCCATATTAGCCATACAACAGAGAAAGAAAAGACACAGTTTTCTGGCACACCTGTATAGTTTCTAAAATATAACCTTTAATTTAATTCATTGGCTAAAAACCTTAAGATTAAAATGAACAAAAAAGGAAAGATTTAAAATACAAAGACACACGTCCTAGATCTGTAACATGTATTGAACTTCAATACTCAGCCAGTAATTGGCAACTTTGTTGCTTATTTATCCATGTTGCTCTCTCATATTACAATATCTATTTCAAGCAACATATGTAGCAGTTATTGGAAAACCTTATTCCTCTCACTTATGACTCACAACGGATTTTTAGTGAGACTGGGCACGATCCTTAGGTAAGTATTAGTGTGAGTTATTTACACCTGATTTTAAATTTCAAATAAAGGAATAAAGGTACGTACCCCAATATGACTCATTTATTTATTTGAGAATACGATCTTTATTGACTCTACTGGGTACTTCGTACTGGTAAGTATATAATAATACCTTCATTCCATAGAACAGCATTGGTATATTTTACTGTTCCCCTGAAGAACACCAACCCACGCCAATACAGCGAACATCCACAACGGCCGGGAGAGGAAGCCTTACATCGGTGTATGTTTTGCCAATTCCTTATTCTACATGGCCTCCCCCCTCCTGGACAAATCAATCCCGCGAATAGTGTTTTAAAACAGGGGAATCATTTCACCGAGAAGCTATGCAGGCAAATTGCCTATGAGGAATTGTTGGGGCAATAGGGAATTTTTAACCTACGTACTCGGACGCTAAATTGTGATGTTTGCGTACGCAGTTCTATTGTTATAATCCTTGTGCTCGATCGTAATATTCCCTCTCCATAGGGAAATTATAATCACTACCACATTCTAACTACACACACATGATTAACCCTAGGGTCCCAGTCAGGGGAAATTGTACTTGCCTCCACATTACTGGGCATGTACTATTAGTAATTAACCTTTTATGAGCTCCCGGACTGGAACAGTGCCCCTGCTTATTACTTCAAGATCTACCTGTCAGTACCGGTCTAATAATTTCACGGTCAGCATATCTAGTCTGCTCACTTATCCACTGAAAATTCAGAGACGGGATACCTGTGCCTACCACCTCGGATCGTTTACCTCGGCATCAGGTTAACCCCTCAGCACTAACCAATCACTGTCAACATTACTTCCGATAAACACACTCCCCTACGATTCCTGCCATTCGGCGTGCCGCAACTATAAGACGGAACCTGTGCCTACTATTACCAATCAGTACCTCGGCATCGGGTTACCGTCCATTAAACTAAATCCGCAAAATACATCGAACGCCTGTGTCAGGTTTGTTACCCCCCAATATCAAATTGCCGCGTTGCAAAATCTACTGTGCCTACTACTCAATTGCCATTACCTCGGCACAGAGATAAGCAGATCTAGAATATCAATACCCAATTCGTGCCTATTTTGGAGACAGAATAACTACCCTCCAAGGTTAGATTTCCAAATTAACAAAGTCTAATGTGCCTACTACTCAATTTCTATTACCTCGGCACATAAATGTACAGATCTAGGTTGTGAACGCCTTCACATGGCAATTGAGTAGTAGGCACAGTAGATTTTGCAACGCGGCAATTTGATATTGGGGGGTAACAAACCTGACACAGGCGTTCGATGTATTTTGCGGATTTAGTTTAATGGACGGTAACCCGATGCCGAGGTACTGATTGGTAATAGTAGGCACAGGTTCCGTCTTATAGTTGCGGCACGCCGAATGGCAGGAATCGTAGGGGAGTGTGTTTATCGGAAGTAATGTTGACAGTGATTGGTTAGTGCTGAGGGGTTAACCTGATGCCGAGGTAAACGATCCGAGGTGGTAGGCACAGGTATCCCGTCTCCGAATTTTCAGTGGATAAGTGAGCAGACTAGATATGCTGACCGTGAAATTATTAGACCGGTACTGACAGGTAGATCTTGAAGTAATAAGCAGGGGCACTGTTCCAGTCCGGGAGCTCATAAAAGGTTAATTACTAATAGTACATGCCCAGTAATGTGGAGGCAAGTACAATTTCCCCTGACTGGGACCCTAGGGTTAATCATGTGTGTGTAGTTAGAATGTGGTAGTGATTATAATTTCCCTATGGAGAGGGAATATTACGATCGAGCACAAGGATTATAACAATAGAACTGCGTACGCAAACATCACAATTTAGCGTCCGAGTACGTAGGTTAAAAATTCCCTATTGCCCCAACAATTCCTCATAGGCAATTTGCCTGCATAGCTTCTCGGTGAAATGATTCCCCTGTTTTAAAACACTATTCGCGGGATTGATTTGTCCAGGAGGGGGGAGGCCATGTAGAATAAGGAATTGGCAAAACATACACCGATGTAAGGCTTCCTCTCCCGGCCGTTGTGGATGTTCGCTGTATTGGCGTGGGTTGGTGTTCTTCAGGGGAACAGTAAAATATACCAATGCTGTTCTATGGAATGAAGGTATTATTATATACTTACCAGTACGAAGTACCCAGTAGAGTCAATAAAGATCGTATTCTCAAATAAATAAATGAGTCATATTGGGGTACGTACCTTTATTCCTTTATTTGAAATTTAAAATCAGGTGTAAATAACTCACACTAATACTTACCTAAGGATCGTGCCCAGTCTCACTAAAAATCCGTTGTGAGTCATAAGTGAGAGGAATAAGGTTTTCCAATAACTGCTACATATGTTGCTTGAAATAGATATTGTAATATGAGAGAGCAACATGGATAAATAAGCAACAAAGTTGCCAATTACTGGCTGAGTATTGAAGTTCAATACATGTTACAGATCTAGGACGTGTGTCTTTGTATTTTAAATCTTTCCTTTTTTGTTCATTTTAATCTTAAGGTTTTTAGCCAATGAATTAAATTAAAGGTTATATTTTAGAAACTATACAGGTGTGCCAGAAAACTGTGTCTTTTCTTTCTCTGTTGTATATCAATTATATTACACAGTGCGCACCCTGTACGATAAACTAGGGTAGTGCGAGGTTTCATTATTTATAGACAGATATTAGCCATACACGCCATTACTTTCGTAAAACTACTGTTCTGAAAATGCCCATTTCCCTGCAAACTGGCGGCTGCATCACTCTGGGGCCAACACAGACTGAATAAATCCCACTGCAAAGTCCTTATTGTGTTGCCAAAAGCTCATTAACTGTACTTTTCTATAATTACCAACTGCCCCAAGTAGGGGTTAATTTTCGCACAGACTAATGCGATATTTAGCGCATCTAAGTGTTTGTGAATCATGCGTTAGTGTTATTTCTGCGCGCAATTTAATGCAATGCGGTTGCACGTAAATTAACGCACGCGATATGCGACCTAACGCATGCGATAATACTTTAGCGAATCGCACGGTTTATTTGTGCTACCTGCATCCCTAGCAACACCCGGTGCCATTATACTTGTACAGCTATGGGACCTATTACCCAGAACTCTCAGGACCTTGGGTTTACCAGATAATGGGTCATTCTATAATTTGGATCTCCATACCTTAAGGATCCTACACCTGTAATTGGTGCTTCTGTGCTCCCTTATGCCTACCCCTTGATGGATATTCTGCCCTAGGCACACATAGCAGAAGTTACATTCTTACTTCCCAGACTCACCCATTTGCAGAGACAAAGGCCCCTTACGCTAACACTAAAGAATGCCGTATTTTTAGTTCAATGAAACATCGCTGACTAAATGCTAATGTTTGATTTTCCATAGACGCCTTTAAAAGGTCGACTTTCTTTAGATTTAAAACAGGTCAATGAATCCTCAACATCCCATAAATTTAAAGTTACAGTCTATTATCACTTTCTCGCCTGAGCATTAAGGTCATTATGGCTTCAGCACTGTGACTTACCCCTGACTCTCTCTGCACGTGCAGTGAAAGATGTCACAAAAAGTCACATGATTTTTAAGGATTCGGTTTGGCCAGGAGCATGGAATCAGTTGAATCCAAATTCGGCCGAAAAGGCCTAATCTTGCCCGAATCCCCAACCGAATCCTGGATTCAGTGCATCCCTAAAGATAAGTAACAGTAACAATAAAATTGTAGCCTCACAGAGCAATAGTTTTTGGCTGCCGGGGTCAGTGTTTTGGGCCCCTCCAGGCTCTTTCTCAAGCTCACCAATCATCTGCTATATCAGACCACCCATAGTCACAGGCAAATAGTTTCACTATTAAAGGAAAACTACACCCCCAGAATGAATACGTAACCAACAGACAGTTTATATTATGTTAAGTGGCCTATTAAAGAATCTCCCCAAACTGGAATATATATATCAGTAAATATTGCCCTTTTACATCCTTTCCCTTGAGCCGCCATTTAGTGATGGGCTGTGTGCTCCCTCAGAGATCAGCTGACAGGAAGTGATGCAGCTCTAACTGTAACAGGAAATAGTGTGGGAGTAACAGGCAGAACTCTGCCCATTCATTGGCTGATGGGGCCTAGCATGTATGTGTGCCTTGGCTTGTTTGTGTGCACTGTGACTCCTATGATCCCAGGGGGCGGCCCTTAGTGCTTAAAATGGCAGTTTCCTATTTAGGATTACCCAATGGCACATACTACTAAAAAAAAGTATATTTATATGAAAATGGTTTATTTAGATGAAGCAGGGCTTTACATATGAGCTGTTTATGCAATATATTTTTATAGAGACCTACATTGTTTGGGGGTATAGTTTCCCTTTCACCTTAAGGATCAAAGCTTATGCTCCAGGCTCCCAGCACATCTACAACATCCCCTTATAGGAACAGGAACTTTCCACACTACCCCTGGGCCAATTGGGAAACCTCCCTCCCATAGAGCAGAGGGTACAAACAAGGGACTTCCTGAATAGCAGGGGAAGTTAACCCTTAGGGCCCCCTATAACAGCTCAACTTAGAGAGAAAATGTGAAACTAAACCAATATCAAAAGTCCAAGTGCCAAGAGTAGACGAGAAACAAATAGTCACCCAGATTTCAGCACTAAAACTGATAATATTATCTGCTTTTTTTCAGGTGCTGAGTATATTAAAAACCATTATCACTGCTGAATTGCTGGAATGGAGTTTGATGCGGTATGTCTATTACTTCTTTCTATCGTTCTAGAAACATTATAATGGTATTTAACTGTATTAAACTTCATGGGTTAATTTTTTAAAAACGACACTATGGTCACATTATATTCAATAGTCTTAAAGGTGAACTAAACCCTAAAAATGATTATGAATAAAAATGCCATAGTTTATATACTGTACTTACTGCAACAGCCAAAAGTTTCAGCATCTCAACAGCAGCAATGATCCAGGACTTCAAACTTGTCACAGGAGCTCCCCATCTTGGAAAGTGTCAGTGACACGCACATGCTCAGTGGGCTCTGGGTGGCTGTTGAGAAGCTGAGCTTAGGGGTCACAAATTATCAAGCAGAAATCGAGGTTGTCCTGTCATATAAACGGATGCCACAGGGCTGATTATTACATTCTGATGCTAATTGCACTGGTTTCTGGGCTGCCATGTAGTAATTATCTGTATTAATTACTAATCAGCCTTATATTGGGACATTTATATTCTATATATACAGTATATTGTGCCATTTATATTCTATTTATACAGTATATTGTGACATTTATATTCTATATATACAGGATAGTGTGACATTTATATTGTATATATACAGTATATAGTGAGTGGGTCCCTAAGCTCAGGTTATACTGTGACATTTATATTCTATATATACAGTATATAGTGACATTTATATTCTATATATACAGTATATTGGGACATTTATATTCTATATGTACAGTATAGTGTGACATTTATATTCTATATATACAGTATAGTGTGCCATTTATATTCTATATATACAGTATAGTGTGACATGTATATTCTATATATACAGTATACTGTGACATTTATATTCTATATATACAGTATATTGTGCATTTATATTCTATATATACAGTATAGTGTGCATTTATATTCTATATGTACAGTATAGTGTGACATGTATATTCTATATATACAGTATATTGTGCATTTATATTCTATATATACAGTATAGTGTGACATTTATATTCTATATATACAGTATAGTGTGACATTTATATTCTATATATACAGTATATTGTGCATTTATATTCTATATTTACAGTATACTGTGACATTTATATTCTATATATACAGTACAGGTATGGGCCCCATTATCCGGAATGCACGGGACCAAGGGTATTCCGGATAAGGGGTCTTTCCGTAATTTGGATCTTTATACCTTAAGTCTGCTAAAAAATCAATAAAACATTAATTAAACCCAATAGGACTGTTCTGCCCCAATAAGGGGTAATTATATCTTAGTTGGGATCAAGTACAGGAAAACAAATAATAAAGCCTCTACTCTAAATAGTATTTATAACAAAGTAAATGTAAACGAATAACAAATTGAAGCCCCAAACAAATCAAAACCCGTACCAAATAAATATAAAGGTCTGGGTGTGAACACCCCAGACCTAGCGCAGTTGTGAGGAAACTCTAGGGGGCCCCAATGGAAATTTGTAATTAATGCAGAATCAGAAAAAGCTCACCAGAGTCCACAGTTGGTCCGGGTGCTCAGGGCCCCGAACCCGTAGCTGAAGGGAGAAGTTATATCATATACAGTTGAGCTCCAAACATCTCCGGACACGACATGCTGCTAAAACCAGGTCTTTATTGTTCCATCTAAAAACTGGACGCCTGACCCGTTTCGTGCGCGCACGCACTTACTCATAGGCATTTATATTCTATATGTACAGTATAGTGGGGCATTTATATTCTATATATACAGTATATTGTGCATTTATTTTCTATATATACAGTATATTGTGCCATTTATATTCTATATATACAGTATATTGTGCATTTATTTTCTATATATACAGTATATTGTGACATTTATATTCTATATATACAGTATAGTGTGACATTTATATTCTATATATACAGTATATTGTGCATTTATTTTCTATATATACAGTATATTGTGACATTTATATTCTATATATACAGTATAGTGTGACATTTATATTCTATATATACAGTATAGTGTGCCATTTATATTCTATATATACAGTATATTGTGCATTTATATTCTATATATACAGTATATTGTGCATTTATTTTCTATATATACAGTATAGTGTGCATTTATATTCTATATATACAGTATAGTGTGACATTTATATTCTATATATACAGTATATTGTGCATTTATTTTCTATATATACAGTATATTGTGACATTTATATTCTATATATACAGTATAGTGTGACATTTATATTCTATATATACAGTATATTGTGAATTTATATTCTATATATACAGTATAGTGTGCATTTATATTCTATATATACAGTATATTGTGCATTTATATTCTATATATACAGTATAGTGGGACATTTATATTCTATATGTACAGTATAGTTTGACATTTATATTCTATATATACAGTATATTGTGCATTTATATTCTATATATACAGTATATTGTGCATTTATATTCTATATATACAGTATATTGTGCATTTATATTCTATATATACAGTATATTGTGAGTGGGCCATGAGCATGTCCTGGGAATCAGCAGTAAACACAATGGGGGGCTACTGGGGCATCTTTGGGGGCACAGATCTTCCCTGCTAAAGGGACTGTGGGGCCTTGGGCTGGTACAGAAACCCTAACATAATGTACAACATTTGTACATTCTGCTCTTCTTCTTTAGTTCTCCTTTAATCCTTCATTATACTGTCCCACTGACTGTCCCCCATAGTTTCCCAACCAAATTTGAAAAAGAACTTAATTGCAGAAACAAGAGAATTCACCAGTGACAATGCTACTTTCAAACAATGAAATTGGCATTCCCTAAGCCTTAATAACATGTTAAAGTGTGCTGGGAATTGTAGTCTAGCAACGACTGAAAAGTGTATCTGAAAAAAAGCAGACTACCCCCATACTAACCCCTTCCTAATCTCCTTGTTGGAGCCTGTGGCTGCTCTACTAACTTCCCTTATCCTACCTGTTACTCCTAGGGATATATTTATCATGCTGTGTAGTGGGGATATTGCTAACTGTTGAAATCTAATTGCTGATTGGTTGCCCTGGGCAAGATCACTTTTAATGTTTTACTCCACTTTTTTCAGAGCATGATAAATATACCCCCTAGAGAGCTATTATAGAACTTCTAACACTTATGTCACCTACTGGGACCTACCGCCATGCAAGGCCCTTCAACTGTACTTGATCCCAACTAAGATATAATTACCCCTTATTGGGGGCAGAACAATCCTATTGGGTTTATTTAATGGTTAAATGATTCACTTTTCTCTGTAATAATAAAACAGTACCTGTACTTGATCCCAACTAAGATATAATTACCCCTTATTGGGGGCAGAACAGCCCTATTGGGTTTATTTAATGGTTAAATGATTCCCTTTTCTCTGTAATAATAAAACAGTACCTGTACTTGATCCCAACTAAGATATAATTACCCCTTATTGGGGGCAGAACAGCCCTATTGGGTATATTTAATGGTTAAATGATTCCCTTTCCCAACATTCCCCGGCAGGGCATTCCCCAACCTCACTGCCCTCACCGTGAGGAACCCCCTACCCAACATCCCCCGGCAGGGCATTCCCCAACCCCACTGCCCTCACCGTGAGGATCCCCCTACCCAACATCCCCCGGCAGGGCATTGCCCAACCCCACTGCCTTCACCGTGAGGAACCCCCTACCCAACATCCCCCGGCAGGGCATTCCCCAACCTCACTGCCCTCACCGTGAGGAACCCCCTACCCAACATCCCCCGGCAGGGCATTCCCCAACCCCACTGCCCTCACCGTGAGGATCCCCCTACTCAACATCCCCCGGCAGGGCATTCCCCAACCCCCTCACTGCCCTCACCGTGAGGAACTCCCTACCCAACATGCCCCGGCAGGGCATTCCCCAACCCCCTCACTGCCCTCACCGTGAGGAACCCCCTACCCAACATCCCCCGGCAGGGCATTCCCCAACCCCCTCACTGCCCTCACCGTGAGGAACCCCCTACCCAACATCCCCCGGCAGGGCATTCCCCAACCCCACTGCCCTCACCGTGAGGAACCCCCTACCCAACATCCCCCGGCAGGGCATTCCCCAACCCCACTACCCTCACCGTGAGGATCCCCCTACCCAACATCCCCTGGCAGGCATTCCCCAACCTCACTGCCCTCACCGTGAGGAACCGCCTACCCAACATCCCCCGGCAGGGCATTCCCCAACCCCCTCACTGCCCTCACCATGAGGAACCCCCTACCCAACATCCCCCGGCAGGGCATTCCCCAACCCCCTCACTGCCCTCACCGTGAGGAACCCCCTACCCAACATCCCCCGGCAGGGCATTCCCCAACCCACTCACTGCCCCCACCGTGAGGAACCCCCTACCCAACATCCCCCGGCAGGGCATTCTCCAACCCCCTCACTGCCCTCACTGTGAGGAACCCCCTAGTTACCCAACATCCCCCAGCAGGGCATTCCCCAACCCCCTCACTGCCCTCACCGTGAGGAACCCCCTACCCAACATCCCCCGGCAGGGCATTCCCCAACCTCACTGCCCTCACCGTGAGGAACCCCCTACCCAACATCCCCCGGCAGGGCATTCCCCAACCCCACTGCCCTCACCGTGAGGATCCCCCTACCCAACATCCCCCGGCAGGGCATTCCCCAACCCCCTCACTGCCCTCACCGTGAGGAACCTCCTACCCAACATCCCCCGGCAGGGCATTCCCCAACCTCACTGCCCTCACCATGAGGAACCCCCTACCCAACATCCCCCGGCAGGGCATTCCCCAACCCCCTCACTGCCCTCACCGTGAGGAACCCCCTACCCAACATCCCCCGGCAGGGCATTCCCCAACCTCACTGCCCTCACCGTGAGGAACCCCCTACCCAACATCCCCCGGCAGGGCATTCCCCAACCCCCTCACTGCCCTCACCGTGAGGAACCCCCTACCCAACATCCCCCGGCAGGGCATTCCCCAACTCCCTCACTGCCCTCACCGTGAGGAACCCCCTACCCAACATCCCCCGGCAGGGCATTCCCCAACCCCCTCACTGCCCTCACCGTGAGGAACCCCCTACGCTGCTTCAAATGTAAGTTCCCTTCCTCTAATCTAAAGGGGGGGCCTCTGGTGCGTTGATCGTTTTTATGGGAAAAAAAAACACCCCTCCAACTGCCTATAATCCCCTCTAATGTACTTGTACAGAGTAATCATGTCCCCTCGCAAGCGCCTCTTTTCCAGAGAAAACAACCCCAACCCTGACAGTCTCACCTCATAGTTTAAATCTTCCATCCCCTTAACCAGTTTAGTTGCACGTCTCTGCACTCTCTCCAGCTCATTAATATCCTTCTTAAGGACTGGAGCCCAAAACTGCCCCCATACTCACGGTGAGGCCTTACCAGGGACCTATAAAGGGGCAAAATTATGTTCTCATCCCTTGAGTCAATGCCCTTTTTATACAAGACAGCACTTTATTTGCTTTAGTAGCCACAGAATGACACTGCCTGGCATTAGACAACTTGTTATCAACAAAAACCCCTAGATCCTTCTCCATTAAGGATCCCCCCCAACAAACTACCATTGAGTAGATAGTTTGCGTAACTATTTAGATAGTGATTTGAGTAAACTCGAAACTTTCATATGAACAATTCAAGCATTATCATGACATTTTATAAATACAACAATGATGGAGTTTAATTTTAATGCATACCATGTTGAGTTTATACGACTTTGAAGGTGTCTTTCTCATCATCGCTTGTTCCCTTGCAATACAGCACGACCCTCCGGCATATTCCGATATCCATCATCATGACCCTCCCCATTACCATGAACCTGCAATGCACTGTGAGCCTCCACCATATTGTGAACATGAAGATGCCCCTCATCATCATAACGTTCCCCACTACCCAGAACCCATACCACACAATGTATATGAAGCCAGTCCAGAATCCAGCCCACAGTACGTCCCTGAAGTGCCTTCACGGTCAGTGGCTGCACATAAAAATGGTGCATTGTGTAATGCAAGTAAGTACTTCTTCTTGGCACCTCCAGCCAACCATTCACTCTCAGCAACAAATATGTCTTCCCCATATGTATCTAAGGTCTGAGGCACTGTGGCCACCAACCAGCCCCCAATACACTTTCTTCACTGGGGAGACAGCTCTAAAGGGAGCTACACAAAATGAATATGGATTAATGGGCTCATTTTCTATACTGAGGTGCCGAGGTCAACACATTTTTTATGTACAAGAATGGGATCCATTAAAGGAACAGTAACAACAAAAAAATGAAAGTGTTTTAAAGTAATTAAAATATAATGTACAGTTGCCCTGCGCTGGTAAAACTGGTAAGTTTTCAACAGAAACGCTACTATAGTTTATATAAATGAGCTGCTATGTCAACACGGGGGCAGCCATTGAAGCTGGGGAAAAGGAGAAAAGGCACAGGCACATATCAGATAACAGATAAGCTTTGTAGAATATAATGGGGTTTTATCTGTTATCTGCTAAGTAACCTGTGCCTTTTCTCCTGTAAATGGCTGCCCCCGTGGCTACACAGAAGCTTTATTATATAAACTATAGTAGTCTTTCTAAGGAAAACACACCAGTTGTACCAGTACAGGGCAGCATTACATTATATAGTAATTACTTTTATACACTTTCATTTTTTGGTGTTACTGTCCCTTTAACCCGTTAACCAGGAAGCTCTGAATTACAGGAAGGCCATCTCCCATAGACTCCATTTTAATCAAACTCTAATTTTTAAAAATGATTCCTTTTTCTCTGTAATAATAAAAAAGTACCTGTACTTGATCCCAACTAAGATATAATTACCCCTTATTGGGGGCAGAACAGTCCTATTGGGTTTATTTAATGGTTAAATGATTCCCTTTTCTCTGTAATAATAAAACAGTACCTGTACTTGATCCCAACTAAGATATAATTACCCCTTATTGGGGCAGAACAGCCCTATTGGGTTTATTTAATGGTTAAATGATTCCCTTTTCTCTGTAATAATAAAACAGTACCTGTACTTGATCCCAACTAAGATATAATTACCCCTTATTGGGGGCAGAACAGCCCTATTGGGTTTATTTCATGGTTAAATGATTCCCTTTTCTCTGTAATAATAAAACAGTACCTGTACTTGATCCCAACTAAGATATAATTACCCCTTATTGGGGGCAGAACAAGCCTATTGGGTTTATTTCATGGTTAAATGATTCCCTTTTCTCTGTAATAATAAAACAGTACCTGTACTTGATCCCAACTAAGATATAATTACCCCTTATTGGGGCAGAACAGCCCTATTGGGTTTATTTAATGGTTAAATGATTCCCTTTTCTCTGTAATAATAAAACAGTACCTGTACTTGATCCCAACTAAGATATAATTACCCCTTATTGGGGGCAGAACAAGCCTATTGGGTTTATTTCATGGTTAAATGATTCCCTTTTCTCTGTAATAATAAAACAGTACCTGTACTTGATCCCAACTAAGATATAATTACCCCTTATTGGGGGCAGAACAGCCCTATTGGGTTTATTTAATGGTTAAATGATTCCCTTTTCTCTGTAATAATAAAACAGTACCTGTACTTGATCCCAACTAAGATATAATTACCCCTTATTGGGGCAGAACAGCCCTATTGGGTTTATTTCATGGTTAAATGATTCCCTTTTCTCTGTAATAATAAAACAGTACCTGTACTTGATCCCAACTAAGATATAATTACCCCTTATTGGGGCAGAACAGCCCTATTGGGTTTATTTAATGTTTACATGATTCTTTAGTAGATTTAAGCTTTTTTACTGCCAACGACGTATGGGATACGTCGTGGCAGTAAAAGGGCTTAAATGCCAACGACATGTCCCATACGTCGTTGCCATTTAAAGGTTTCTCTCTGCATCGGCGGCATGTGCCGCCGCTGCAGAGAGTTTCTAGAGATGACAGCCCCCCTTTGCAATGAGCCAGGGGGGCTGCCATGTGGGTCCTGCAACACGATCGTCGCAGGACCCTCCAGGAAGCAGCAGACGTGATTGCATCACGTCTGCTGCTTCCTGCATTTAAAATTTTTTTTAAATTTTGATAAAAACCAGTAACTTTAGGAAAGCATTGCGACTTGATAGTTTTGAGTAGACAGGCAGTTGTGCCTATTCTGTATTCCCCACAACCTTGAAATCTAAAGTATGCAGCTTTCTGGAGCAGTGCTTTGGGAATTTGGTAATGTACTGCTGGGAGTTTTTGACCTATACAAGTGAGAAATCTCCATAAAACTAAATATATTTGGTATTGGCACGTTCAGGAGACATGGGACTTTCCAAATCAGTTGTATATTCGTGCATAAAATAACTTTTGTTTCTAGTATGTGTGTTTATATTATGGAACATTTGATTTTTTTTTGCATTTCTAGACATTTAGAAGCCTATATCTTGTTACAGAATTGGAATTACACAAAAATTCTACCATATTTTGAAAGCTTAGGTTATTCTGAAAAAAACAATATATTGTTTTCCTGGGTAAACTAAAAGTCCCCCCGAGGAAAGGCCCCTAAAGTGAAACAGTGCAAAATGTTCAAAAACTGTCTGGCAATACAAGTTCCGCTTTGACCAAAATGGCTGGCAGTAAAAGGGTTAAAACCCCAGGTCCTGAGCATTTGGATAACAGGTCCTATATCTGAACAAAACTTTTACACACAGTGAGTCTCTCTGTTCTGGACACAGATGCTGCTAAGTTATAGCAAGTTAGGGAATCCTGAGCCCAGCCTCTGAGAACTAGAGGGATATTTAGCAGGAATATTTCAATTGATTGAATAGTCATTTTGTTTCTTTTTAGGGAGCAGAAAGATTTCACGCATTAGCGCAGCCCTCTGTGTCCTTATTGCTGCAATAATCATTATTGCTGTACTGAGTTGGCATTTCGGTAAGTCTAAATTTATTAATAAAATACCTTATTTCTGTGCTGCTACATACACTTGATATAAGATGAGGAATAATAGAAGTTAAAGTAGAAGTGTTGAATGTTATATTCTTATGCAGGTTTCTCCCATATTAGCAGGGTTTATATCCCCTTTAAATGCGTCTCCCCCAAACTAATTGTATGAATTTAGCAACCTCTAGTGGACGCTGGTGGAATGTACATCCTATGGCAGGGGTGGGCAAACTTTTTGGCTCACGGGCCACATTTACTTACCCCCGGGCCAGGGCGGCCAGGGCCAGGCCAGCATTATGCCCCCTTAGTCTGTTTAATTCCGGCCCGCCAATGACACCAAGTCTCGTGTGATGAGAATTGGCGTCGGCGGCGGGCCGGATTAAAAAGGCCAAGGGGCCGGATGTGGCCCGCGGGCCGTAGTTTGCCCACCCCTGTCCTATGGGAACTCTTAATTGACACCAAATCAATGGATCATGTAATCCATACATGCGTTTCCCTTGCTTTTTCCCTAAGGCCTTTTGGTTCCATCAAACTAAAGCCATAGACACAGGCAAGGATACACTTAGGGGCATATTTATTACAGCGTGTAAGCCAACATCACTGCCAATATCAATTACATTTGAACGGTCACATAAAAAGTTGGAAAACAAAAGATCTGATTGGTTGCTCGGGGCAACATCACCAGTGATGTTGACTTACACACTATAATAAATATACCCCTAAGGAAATAACCTCCCCTTTGCTACTTTCCTTTCATAGGAACAGCAACAAAATGTCAGGCGAGCTGCGGGTCCTCCTCAAACTGTGTCCTCGTATCCCAGTGGTGCGATGGAGTAAAGCACTGTCCAAATGGAGAAGATGAAAGTAGCTGCCGTGAGTTCTTTGAATTTAGAACCTTTATCACCGAGCGCTGTCTGTCTGTTTATTAGAACGCAATGGGGCATTACGGTGCCACAACGGGAGGGAAACATGGCAGAGAAGCTTCAATATTGATAGAATTACAGAGAAATCTACTGAACTTTGGACCAATCCCATGAGTTGGCCCATGATCAGCAACAGCCTCTTATACAGCAGGGATCCTCAAACTACGGCACGCCGGACGGATCCGGCCCCCCAGGTTAATTTACCCGGCCCCTGCTGCGTCCTCACCCCTGGCAAGGGACTCAGCGGGGAGTGGGACAGGGGAGCTGGGAAGACGGAGAGAGCGGGGAGAGCTGCAAGATGGAGGACTGAGTGGGCAGCGAGAGGGAGGATGGACGGAGCGCGGGAGCGTGATTGGCGGGGGTGGAAGAGAGAGGACGCAGCGGGAGGGGGGACTGTAAGAGAGAGAATGCAGGAGTGGGCCATAGTTTGCCGTGGGGGAGCTGGTCCTGCCCGTCAATAGTCTGAGGGACCATGAACTGGCCCCTTGCTTAAGAAGTTTGAGGACCCCTGATATACAGTGTCGGACTGGGGGGTGCAGGGCCCACTGGTGCCCGGCAGGGGCCCCCACCGCGCCCCACTAACCCCGCAGGGGCCCCTGCCACCCGGCCAACATCCCCTGAACACGAGTAAGTGAAATGCATCAGGGGAGGACATCAGGTCTGGCCCGCCGGTGCCCACCGGGTTTTTAACCGGTATCCCAACAGCCCAGTCCGACCCGGCCTATATACAAGCTCGACATATAACCCACAAGCTCTGTTTTTTGCATTGACTGTATTATATGAAGGTTGAGTGAATTATAGTAGGTCTTTTTTCTGTGTGTTAAATATGAAAAACTGGATGCACAAATATTTTTAGAATATTCCAGCAGGTTGGACTGTTGCCTTTTTTTATTATTTAAAAAATTTTTTTTTATTTCTTATCATTATACCAAGCTGATATATTGTATTGCAAAAAGTGTTCCCTAGCCCATAAATCCAGACCAACCAACTAGAGATGTAGCGAACTGTTCGCCGGCGAACAAATTCGCGCGAACATCGGGTGTTCGCGAACACGTATGTTCGCGAACTTTCAGCTTTCGCAGTTTGGGTTCGCGCCGCGTTTTTTATCATCGCAAAAGTATTGTACAATACGCCGCACAAGTCACACATGGCGTTTTTCCGCAAATCCCGTTTTCATGGTGTTTAGCGCGACATAACAAAAAAGCCGCGTATTTTTGCTAGAATAGCTTGCGTTTTTTGCGCAACTCTGTGCCAACAACGTATTTTTCAGAGACATTTTTGCCCTTGATCCCCCTCCTGCATGTCACTGTCCAGGTCGTGGCACCCTTTAAACAACTGTAAAATCAGTTTTCTGGCCAGAAATGGCTTTTCTAGGTTTTAATGTTCGCCTTCCCATTGAAGTCTATGGGGTTCGCAAAGTTCGCGAATATTCGTGGGTTTTGGCGTAAGTTCGCGAACATGTTCGGGAACTTTTTTTTTAGGTTCGCTACATCCTTACAACCAACCAGATGATTGCTTTCATTCTACTAACTACAATAGACCCATAAGAGATAACTGCTGATTGGTTGCTGTTAGTTTCAACTAAGGAAGCACCAAATCCAGGATTCGGAATTCTACGACGATTCATCCTTTTCCAGCAGGATTTGGATTCAGCTAAATCCATGTGCTTGGCTGAACCAAATCCAAATCCTCAAAGTCACGAGGCATTTCAAGCAGTTGAACGTTTTTGCGATTTACTGCATCTGTGGTTACAACAGGCAAACATTTCATGCATTTACTAACTGCCGTCTTAATCTTTTTCTCATGCAACATCCAATGAATATTAACTTTAAGTTTCCTCCTCCAGTTCGGATGTATGGACCAAACTTCCAGCTGCAGGCCTATTCAGCAAGTAAAGCAACATGGCTGCCAGTGTGCGCAGATAACTGGGGCGATTCCATTGGAAGAACAGCTTGCCAGGACATTGGATACAGCTCGTAAGCAATCGTTCCTTAGTAAATGTCTTCCCTGCCCATATATGCAAAAATATCGTCCATTATTTTGCCCATTCAGGCCCCCTGTGTTGTAAACCTTGTAAGATAATTAAACATGGCTGATACACTACTGAGTCAATCAATGCCACTAAGAACCCTATTCCGATTCCCTATTCCTATTATGAAGAATTAAAGTGCAATAGGCAGGGAATTTGATACTTATAACTGGGAGGGAAGGAAAGGAATGAAGATAAGGGGAATGGGTTTGTTACCCTTTAAACACAATCCAACCACTTTGGGATTTATTTATTTTTAGTACCAGATGCAACTTTGTTTAAGGTTTCCCATTGTACGTACTGTAGCATTTTATTAAATTCATCCTTGCATCGTGGTTAATAGATAACATCTTTTTCTTATTTTACCAGTGATCATTTTTACTTGTTCGTGAGTGTTTTTACATATTTTTTTCACATTTATTTGAAAATATTTTTTTTCTGATTGCACTGTAGACAATAGGCTTTTGTTTATCAGAGAATCAGAACAAAAAGACATGATTTCAAGCACACAAAAACAGAATCAGTACAGGTATGGGACCTTTTATCCAGAATGCTCGGGACCTGAGGTTTTCCGGATCAGGGATCTTTCCGTAATTTGGATCTCCATACCTTAAGTCAGCTAAAAAATTGTTTAAACATAAAATAAACCCAATAGAATTGTTTTGCCCCCAATAAGGGGTAATTATATCTTAGTTGGGATCAAGTACAGGTACTGTTTTATTATTACAGAGAAAAGGGAATCATTTAACCATTAAATAAACCCAATAGGGCTGTTCTGCCCCCAATAAGGGGTAATTATATCTTAGTTGGGATCAAGTACAGGTACTGTTTTATTATTACAGAGAAAAGGGAATCATTTAACCATTAAATAAACCCAATAGGGCTGTTCTGCCCCAATAAGGGGTAATTATATCTTAGTTGGGATCAAGTACAGGTACTGTTTTATTATTACAGAGAAAAGGGAATCATTTAACCATTAAATAATCCCAATAGGCCTGTTCTGCCCCCAATAAGGGGTAATTATATCTTAGTTGGGATCAAGTACAGGTACTGTTTTATTATTACAGAGAAAAGGGAATCATTTAACCATGAAATAAACCCAATAGGATTGTTCTGCCCCCAATAAGGGGTAATTATATCTTAGTTGGGATCAAGTACAGGTACTGTTTTATTATTACAGAGAAAAGGGAATCATTTAACCATTAAATAAACCCAATAGGATTGTTCTGCCCCAATAAGGGGTAATTATATCTTAGTTGGGATCAAGTACAGGTACTGTTTTATTATTACAGAGAAAAGGGAATCATTTAACCATTAAATAAACCCAATAGGGCTGTTCTGCCCCAATAAGGGGTAATTATATCTTAGTTGGGATCAAGTACAGGTACTGTTTTATTATTACAGAGAAAAGGGAATCATTTAACCATTAAATAAACCCAATAGGGCTGTTCTGCCCCCAATAAGGGGTAATTATATCTTAGTTGGGATCAAGTACAGGTACTTTTTTATTATTACAGAGAAAAGGGAATCATTTAACCATGAAATAAACCCAATAGGGCTGTTCTGCCCCAATAAGGGGTAATTATATCTTAGTTGGGATCAATTAGCCGATATGTGGGCGGGGAGTTCCGGGTAACCATCAATGTGCGCTTGGCCCCTCTGTATCCTTTGTTGCTGGGGGGCCCGGCTCGATCAAGTTACCCTGCTGCTTTACTCTCTCTGTATTTTAGGAGCAGCTATATTAAAAGTAACGCGGTGACGGCCCCTGCGAGTGATGGATATGTCAGGCTCAATAACTATGCTGGGACAGGAAACATATTTGCAAGCCTTAATTACAGGTATATTTATTCCTTGTTAAATGCTCTATGTATTTTGTCATCCTGATTTCTAGCATTACATTTATTTAAAGAAATACTAAGCCCTGAAAAAGACTATAACTAGAAGTCTTTTATTTTATATACATAACTTTTATTTAGCAGCCCTATAGCAGTAATGATCCAGGCCTTCTAATCTGTATACACAACAGCTCCCCATCTTCTAATCTCATTAGAGTGTCAGTGGCACTGCACGTGCCCAGTTAACACAGTTCTCAGAAAAGTCAGCTTACCCTAAGCTCCAGAAAGGGAAGAGTTAAAAGCACTAACTCTGGACTGAATATAGGAAAATGTGTCAACCATTCAGCCTATGTCTGTGAATGTATCCATGTCAGCTGGAGAGAGGCCCAGTACAATGTGAGTTTACTATTTACTGAATGGAATAATAAGTTGTACATTAATAACATTTATGTTGCTATTAATACAATGTTCCAGCAATAGTAGTAATGCTAATGCCCTTTTTATTTTATTTTTTTTAGTTCTACCTGTAGCTCAGGGCTTGTGGTCTCATTGAAATGTATAGGTAAGTGCTATACCAAGTAAGCGCTACCCATGTTTCCCCTGCTTAAAGGGGCTTTAAACCCAATCATAACACTGTCCCACTGCGCCCCCTAGTTTTGCTATAGGAGCTGCCAAAAAACATAATTATAGATGCAAGGAAATTCACCAATGAGAATTCTACTGATAAAAAATTTAATTATAAATGCAAGAGAAGTGACCAATGAGAATGCTGATTCCCAGCACTGTGTCAGGCCCCTTGCTGGTACCTTACATATAGAGATAATGATGGCATTTTCCCGTCATTATATGGCACAGGAATCAGACATGGGGATAAAGGGACAGACTTGTTCAGTGCTGGGAAACTGTGCTTATTGCTCCCAACTCCAATTGCAGGAACAGAGAACAGGGAGCCGGATTTACTCACATCAGCTGGGATTCTCATTGGGGGATTTCTTGCATTTTAATGCAGCCGCCGGCCCTTGAGATTTGGGGGAAAGTTTTATTGTGCAATATTGCTTTAAGAATACAACCCTGATGTCGCTGGACTACAGCTCCCAGCATGCCTCACCCTTCATTATATGTTACATTATTCTGGGGATTGTAGTCCAGCAACAACTGAGTAAAGTTTGGTTGAGCCGTGCAGCAGGGTTTTTATCCCCTTTGTCACCCTTCGTAATATTTTAGAACGTCGATGTATAACGTCGAAATTTTCAAAAAACAAGAGTGTTACCTTTTATTTATGAAATAATCCAAATACAAAAAAGTTATCAAATAAAACCATCAAGAAACAAACTTTCAATACCTCAAATTTGTATTTTATTCATCATTTTTATTGGGTCGATAAGCTCAAAAAAAATGTGAAAAATGCTAGAATTGAGTAAATAATATATATTTTGACAGCTCCCATTGATTTCTACATGACGTCCCAAATTTTAGATGCTGTAGTTTTACCTTTGTGGTTTTTTTTTCACTTAAAACATCAGAAATGTGTGTTGTTTTTACTATTATTCAAATTCAGGATTTTTACTTGAACTGCGGGGAAAAAAAATAGATTGCTAATAAATAACCCCCATGGTGTTTGTAGGTTTATATATTTGCAGCCCAGAAACAAAGCAAATTCTTTAGATCCCTTTTACCTTGTGGGACTTGTGGGCGAACCCCCATATGTAATAAAAGGCACTAGTTTTTCCCTGAAGCAGCAACCCATAGCAACCAATAAGATGTTTGCTTTTAAGCAGGTGTTCAGTAAATGCTACCTGTATATTGGTTGCTATGGGTTACTGCTCCTGGTCAAACTTAGTGCCTTTTATTATATAACCCAAATGATTTGAAGGTTGGCCAATGAGCAATGACAGGCTGAGAGTCATACCCTTTGCTATGGATTACTCTGCAGATGTACCTATATACACACAGGTATAGGACCCATTATCCAGAATGCTCGGGACAAAGGGTATTCCGGATAAGGGGTCTTTCAGTAATTTGGATCTTCATACCTTAAGTCTACTAAAAAATCATTTAAACATAAATTAAACCCAATAGGATTATTTTGCATCCAATAAGGATTCGTTATATCTTAGTTGGGATCAAGTACAGGTACTGTTTTATTATTACAGAGAAAAGGGAATCATTTAACCATTAAATAAACCCAATAGGGCTGTTCTGCCCCAATAAGGGGTAATTATATCTTAGTTGGGATCAAGTACAGGTACTGTTTTATTATTACAGAGAAAAGGGAATCATTTAACCATGAAATAAACCCAATAGGGCTGTTCTGCCCCAATAAGGGGTAATTATATCTTAGTTGGGATCAAGTACAGGTACTGTTTTATTATTACAGAGAAAAGGGAATCATTTAACCATTAAATAAACCCAATAGGGCTGTTCTGCCCCAATAAGGGGTAATTATATCTTAGTTGGGATCAAGTACAGGTACTGTTTTATTATTACAGAGAAAAGGGAATCATTTAACCATTAAATAAACCCAATAGGGCTGTTCTGCCCCCAATAAGGGGTAATTATATCTTAGTTGGGATCAAGTACAGGTACTGTTTAATTTTTACAGAGAAAAAGGAAATCAATTTTAAAAATCTGAATTATTTGCTTATAATGGAGTCTATGGGAGACAGGCTTTCCGTAATTTGGAGCTTTCTGGATATCGGTTTTCCGGATAAGGGATCCCATACCTGTATATATATATATATTCTTTTAAGCAGAACATCAGCCTTGTGGTGTTTCTGATGCATTGTTTGTACTGAACCATTGTGTAACCCAATCATTTCACGTGACTGCAGATTGCGGTTTGTCTACATATGGGGAAAGCAGGATCGTAGGCGGAAGCAGCGCTTCTATAGGAGACTGGCCTTGGCAAGTGAATCTTCAGTACGATGACACTAATCTATGCGGCGGGTCAGTCATCGCTGCCAATTGGATTGTAACTGCCGCTCACTGTGTACAGGGGTAAGTGAATGTCTAAAACCTAGAGACTAAAGAAGGACAGATAGCTAGAATCTCAGCCATAAAGCAGGGCAGGACTGCTGCTTACAATGGGGGGATCAGATAGGATCTGTGCCACTGTGACAGAATGCTCTGTTATACAGATAGCTAGAATCTCAGCCATAAAGCAGGGCAGGACTGCTGCTTACAATGGGGGGATCAGATAGGATCTGTGCCACTGTGACAGAATGCTCTGTTATACAGATAGCTAGAATCTCAGCCATAAAGCAGGGTAGGACTGCTGCTTACAATGGGGGGATCAGATAGGATCTGTGCCACTGTGACAGAATGCTCTGTTATACAGATAGCTAGAATCTCAGCCATAAAGCAGGGCAGGACTGCTGCTTACAATGGGGGGATCAGATAGGATCTGTGCCACTGTGACAGAATGCTCTGTTATACAGATAGCTAGAATCTCAGCCATAAAGCAGGGCAGGACTGCTGCTTACAATGGGGGGGATCAGATAGGATCTGTGCCACTGTGACAGAATGCTCTGTTATACAGATAGCTAGAATCTCAGCCATAAAGCAGGGCAGGACTGCTGCTTACAATGGGGGGATCAGATAGGATCTGTGCCACTGTGACAGAATGCTCTGTTATACAGATAGCTAGAATCTCAGCCATAAAGCAGGGCAGGACTGCTGCTTACAATGGGGGGGGGGGATCAGATAGGATCTGTGCCACTGTGACAGAATGCTCTGTTATACAGATAGCTAGAATCTCAGCCATAAAGCAGGGCAGGACTGCTGCTTACAATGGGGGGGGGGATCAGATAGGATCTGTGCCACTGTGACAGAATGCTCTGTTATACAGATAGCTAGAATCTCAGCCATAAAGCAGGGCAGGACTGCTGCTTACAATGGGGGATCAGATAGGATCTGTGCCACTGTGACAGAATGCTCTGTTATACAGATAGCTAGAATCTCAGCCATAAAGCAGGGCAGGACTGCTGCTTACAATGGGGGGATCAGATAGGATCTGTGCCACTGTGACAGAATGCTCTGTTATACAGATAGCTAGAATCTCAGCCATAAAGCAGGGCAGGACTGCTGCTTACAATGGGGGGATCAGATAGGATCTGTGCCACTGTGACAGAATGCTCTGTTATACAGATAGCTAGAATCTCAGCCATAAAGCAGGGCAGGACTGCTGCTTACAATGGGGGGATCAGATAGGATCTGTGCCACTGTGACAGAATGCTCTGTTTTTGTGTTATATTCCAAATAGAAGCCAGTTAATGCCCAGATATAAATATGCTTATTTCAGGGACACCTCTTCCCCTTCTCTGTGGAAAGCTTTCATTGGGAAAATAAAGATGCCAAGTTATTATGACAGCAGCGCCTATTCTGTGGATAGAATCATAGTGCACCCTGATTATTCCTCCCAAACCAATAGCAACGACATTGCACTGATGAAACTGAAGACGTCGATTGCATTCAGCAGTAAGTGAATAATGAAACATATGCACAGAGGATTCATTTTAGATTTTAATTAAAAGTCTGCAACAAAGTCTTCTAGTAGTGTCTTTTATTTGAATTATATGTGAGACGGCAGCATTTGGTTAAATGGAGAGGTTACAGTAGATTACTACTACTGATAAAATACATAATTAAGGCATAACTGCTACTCAAAACTAGTGATGCCAAAAAAGTTCACTCATCACTACTCAAAACCTCAGAACCTACTATTCCGTGTAGTAAAGGTATGGGACCTGTTATGCAGAATGCTCAGGACCTCAGATAAGGATTCTTTCTGTAATTTGGTTCTCCATACCTGTGAGAGCTGTGAAGTTGTAGGGATCAGGTACAGGTACTGTTTTATTATTACAGAGAAAAGGGAATCATTTAACCATTAAATAAACCCTATAGGGCTGTTCTGCCCCCAATAAGGGGTAATTATATCTTAGTTGGGATCAGGTACAGGTACTGTTTTATTATTACAGAGAAAAGGGAATCATTTAACCATTAAATAAACCCAATAGGGCTGTTCTACCCCAATAAGGGGTAATTATATCTTAGTTGGGATCAGGTACAGGTACTGTTTTATTATTACAGAGAAAAGGGAATCATTTAACCATTAAATAAACCCAATAGGGCTGTTCTTTCCCAATAAGGGGTAATTATATCTTAGTTGGGATCAAGTACAGGTACTGTTTTATTATTACAGAGAAAAGGGAATCATTTAACCATTAAATAAACCCAATAGGATTGTTCTGCCCCAATAAGGGGTAATTATATCTTAGTTGGGATCAAGTACAGGTACTGTTTTATTATTACAGAGAAAAGGGAATCATTTAACCATGAAATAAACCCAATAGGGCTGTTCTGCCCCCAATAAGGGGTAATTATATCTTAGTTGGGATCAAGTACAGGTACTGTTTTATTATTACAGAGAAAAGGGAATCATTTAACCATGAAATAAACCCAACAGGGCTGTTCTGCCCCCAATAAGGGGTAATTATATCTTAGTTGGGATCAAGTACAGGTACTATTTTATTATTACAGAGAAAAAAGTAAATGTGAATTATTTGATTAAAATGGAGTCTATGGGAGATGGCCTTCCCGTAATTTGGAACTTTCTGGATAATGGGTTTCCGGATAACAGATCCCATACCTGTACTACAAATGAAATTTGTGCTTATTTGTTAGGCTGTGTAAAAAGAAATTCGCTGAAAAACTGTGCAAAATAAATGGCAAATTTATAATGGTGTGTTTTGTTTCACGCCGTCCAAATGCCAGATTTGATGCTGTTATTTCCGGTGGAAAACGCTCTAAGAAAAAACGCACTAAAAAATTATGGGTGTTTACATGGTGAAGCTCAGGATGCGTGAGCATCTTATTGGCCCATGTATTGAGATCTCTATCTGATTGGGGCTCAGTGAGACAACAGTCAGACTAGAAATTAGTTGCGGTTCACATTGGACCAAGAATCTGGTAGATTCCCAGTGGGCTACATGAACCTGCCCACATGATCCGTTTGTTGGTGCACTAAACCCACCACTTGGGTGGCCACTTTAGGCAAAAAATCCACTTATTTGATGACTTCACGATGCTTTACCCATGTGTGGCCAACATCATACCAACACAAATACCAGTTTGAGCTAATTGTACCCTCTGTGTTATCTTATTGTCACAGGCATCAGCAGACCTGTATGCTTACCTAACTATGGGATGCAGTGGGAGGAAGGGCAGCCATGTTATATATCTGGATGGGGAACGACATCACAAAAAGGTAAGTCCCATTGAAAACCAGTCAACCCATGTAAAATAGTAAGTGAGGGCACTATCTGTGGGAGCACCTCATGGACTGAATGCATTTTATAAATAACAGGTATGCGATTTATTATTAGGGATGAGCGAATCTGTCCTGTTTCGGGGCGAAAATGTCGCTCATCAAAAAAAAATGTCATCCCGCAACAATTCTTTTGACGCTCACAACAATTCTTGTGACGAGCAACAATTCTTTTGACGTGGGCGACAATTTTGGGATGTGCAGCGAATTTTTCTGCTGCAAATTTTTTCATCCGTTATGAAAAAAAAATCCACTGAAAACGCAGGAATTCGCTGTGAATCCATGACTGGCGAAACATTTCGCCCATTACTATTTATTATCCATAATGGTTGGAAACTTTGGTTATCCAGGGGAGTTTGCCATAGATCACTATACCTGAAGGTATATATATATTATATTATATATATATTTTTTTACAATTCAAGTTTTTTTACTTTAAAAATCATGAATTTGAATAATGGTTGAAGAAACGTTAATTTTTTAAACCAAGTAAGCAAAAGATAACATGAAAAACACAAATGTAGAACGTTGGCATCTCGAATCTTGCGAGGTCATGGTAGAAGTCAATGGGAGCTGAAGTTTTCATCATTTAGTCAATTCAAGTTTTTCAATTTTTTTTCGTGCTCTCTGACCCGTTAAAAATGATGTAAAATTTATGAATTCAAGGTATAAGGAATACTTTTTTTTATAGATTTATTCATTTGTGCTTTTTTAATTCTGATATATTTAATAAATAAACATTCACATTTTTTTTTAATTCCAAGGTTAATTGAAGGAAAAAATATGAAAATTACACATATAAGTGTTGAAAAATGACCCCCTAAGTCTACCCATTAAAACCCATAAGGTTTTTGCGCCACCAATATTGATTTATGCTGCTTAGTTAAGATCAGGCACAAGGTACTGCTTTCTAGTGATGAGTGAATTTTTTCCGCCAGGCATGGATTTGCAGCGAATTTCTGCATTTCACTATTGGCGAATTGTTTCTCAAAACTTCAGCTGAAATTCGCCATTGTGAATTTTCTTGCCGTTTTGCGAATTTTATGGTGAAGCGAAACAGGACAGAGTCGCTCATCACTACTGTATTCATATTATAAAGAAATAGGGATGAGCAAATTTTTTTTTTAGAATCGCAGCAAAATTCCACATTTCGCCATTGGCAAATTGTTTTGTGAAACTTTGAAAAATTCACAGTTGCATCAAAAAAGGCACGGTCACATAAAAAAAAAAGTTGCGCTCATCAAAACAGTTGCACGTGACCCTAATTTCACAATTTTTTTTGCAGTTTTGCACATTTTTCGGTGAAGCAAAACAGGACAGATTTAACAAAATTTCATACATTTGGGGGCACATTTACTAACCCACGAACGGGCTGAATGCGTCCGATTGCGTTTTTTTCGTAATGATCGGTAATTTTTGTGAATTTTTTCGGCGTCTTTACGATTTTTGCGTAAAAACTCGAGTTTTTCGGCGTCTTTACGATTTTTACGTAAAAACGCGAGTTTTTCGGCGTCTTTACGATTTTTGCGTAAAAACACGAGTTTTTCGTAGCCATTACGAAAGTTGCGCAAAGTCGCGATTTTTTCGTAGCGTTAAAACTTGCGCGAAACGTCGCGCCTTTTAAGTTTTAACGCTACGAAAAAATCGCGACTTTGCGCAACTTTCGTAAAGACGCCGAAAAACTCGCGTTTTTACGCAAAAATCGTAAAGACGCCGAAAAACTCGAGTTTTTACGCAAAAATCGTAAAGACGCCGAAAAAATCACAAAGAATACGAAAAAGTCGCAAAATGTTCGTTTCCAATCGGAATTTTTCCAATTCGGATTCGAAATCGTGTCTTAGTAAATCAGCCCCTTGGTTTGATAAAAATTATAATTATTTGCTGAAAATCAACTCTATGAAAGGAAGTTCTGAGAATTTTGGATTCTAGGTTATCAGACAAGGAAAACAATTATTTTTAATTAACTTAATTAATATCAACAGTTTTACTTAAACTCACAGCCACTTTTAGTGAAGAGCAAATCTGTCCCATTTCGCTTTGCCGAAAAATGCGTGAAACTGCAAAAAAAAATAAAAATACAAAAAACAGCGAAATGAAGGGTACCGCATAACGTTTTGGACGTCCATGACTTTTTTATGTTACCAAGCACTTTTTGACTCTGGCACCCTGGGAAATGAAGAATATGACTGGCCCTGTGTGAACTTTCAAAATTAAATATAAAAAAATCTGTTTGCATTTTTGAAAAACAGATTACAATGCAGGATTCTGCTGGAGAAGCTCTATTAACTGATTTGTTTTGAAAAAAACATGTTTTCCCATGACAGTATTGATTTAAATATAAACTATCCATTTAAAAGGGTCAATGAGCTAAGAGGCATCTCTAAGCCTAACTGCACACTTCTGTATAAGTCAACCGTATTAATAATTTTTTCCTGACCACTGACATTCAATATATACAGTACAAATCTATCTTTATATGACTGAAGAACTGAAGACCTCCTGTGTATTCAACCATAATTATTTCCATTTTCTCTGTTATTCAGGGTCTATTTCTTCTGTTTTGAAATACGCTATGGTGCCTCTGATTTCACCCACTACATGTAATCAAACGATTATGTACAATGGAGCCATCACTTCTTCCATGATATGTGCAGGTTATCCCAAGGGAGGAGTAGACTCCTGCCAGGTAAGGTTACTCTCAGGATCACTTAAGATTCAAACACTGGTTGATGTGTTTTTGGTAACATGTATTTACCTCCTGAGCCACTGGAGGTGTTTGGGGCTGGTCCTGACCAATTATCTTGTCACACTTCTGGTATTCTCTCTGCTTCCTTTCCTCCACCCACCTCGTTATCCTCATGTGTTTCCCATCTTGTAATCATGACCCTTGATAAGCCTGTCCCTGACCATTGAACCTTGCTTGGTCATTAAGCCGTTCCTGTGACCCTGCTGCTGAGTCCCTTGTTCCCGAGCTATTCTCGTTACCCCCTTCTGGTTCCAAGCTCCAGATTCTGAGTCTTGTTCCTGCTCTCTGCCCTGTTCCTGTTCTCCGGTGCCCTTCCTTGTCCTGTTCTCTGATTCCCCAGTTCTGACCCTTGGCCTGTCCTCGACTCCATTTGATTGCTGCTAGCCCTGACATTCAGCCTGATTTTGGATTGTGTCTCTGCCTGCCGTTTTCAGCTATTCAAGTCTAAATATACTTGTTTTCACTTCACTACATTTATTAAAGTTCCTTTCACTGATCATCATGGCCTCTGACATCAATTCCGTGGTATATGGTTACTAGAGATGTAGCGAACCTCACAAAAAAAGTTTGCGAACCCGTTCGCGAACTTCTGCCAAAAAGTGCGAACTTTTGCAAACTTTGCGAACCCCATAGACTTCAATGGGAAGGCGAACTTTAAAACCTAGAAAAGCCATTTCTGGCCAGAAAACTGATTTTAAAGTTGTTTAAAGGGTGCCACGACCTGGACAGTGACATGCAGGAGGGGGATCAAGGGCAAAAATTTCTCTGAAAAATGCATTGTTGACATAGCGTTGCGTTTTGTGCTGTAAAGGGCAGAAATCACACTACATTTCTAAACTTGTGTAATAAACTGCTTTTACAAGGACTATTGGGTTACAGCAGATGAGATCAGCAGGACAGCTGTCCCCAGCAGCTACATACAGAGCAGTAGAAAGTAGATTACTAGTCAGCAAAGCTACCTAAACTGTCCCTCAAACCCCTGCACAGCTCTCTCCCTATGCTAACTCATCAAGCACACACAGGCAGAATGTAAAATGGCTGTTGAGCTTCGGTTTATATATGGAAGGGAGTGGTCCAGGGGTGGTCCAGGAGGGAGAGCTGCCTGATTGGCTGCCATGTATCTGCTGGCTCTGGGGTGAGAGGTCAAAATTTGGCTCCAGCTAAGGCGAACCCAAAATTGCGAACATCGCTAAAAGTTTGCGAACTTGCGAACACCCGATTTTCGTGCGAATTAGTTCGCCAGCGAACAGTTCGCTACATCTCTAATGGTTACACTCCGGGTTACCCAGTCTACAGGGTCCCAACTTCCTGGTACTCCAAGGCGTCTCCTCAGGGAGATTGTAACAGTTACACTTAGAAGTATCTTATTTAAGAATATAAATAACTCTATGTGCATAAAAGTTCCATAGGATGTGAACATGTAGGCAGGCATTTACTAACATTCAGATTTTTGTAGTTTTATATTTTATTGAAACCATGAAAAAAATAATTTCCACAAATAATAGTCATTTATTAATATATCCAAACAGCACAAAGGTAAAAAAAAGACACAGGGAAAAAACTCAAAACATACAAAAACCATGTCTTTTTCTTATTGTTGTACAAAAGTCAGCTTCAAACAACCCCCGAAAACATCTAAAACCTCGAAACAAAAAAAGATCTTCCAGTTGTAAAAGAGACATCTGCCATTGGCTTCTACATGATCTCAACAGGTTTTGGATGGGGTATTTTTTCTTTTAAATTTGTCACGGTTTTGTAGCATAATAAATTGTTAAAAAAAGAGATCACTTTTTTTTGCCACAAAAGTGTATTTTGGAGTCAAAAACCCCCAAACTGGAAAAAATTAGTATTAGTAATTGCCCCCTGTAGAGTCCATATAGACATCAGTATTACTTCAAAGTATTTCAAAGTTCTCTAGCGAGTTTGGCTTTTGGTTTGTATCTAAACATAAATACACAAGCAGTGGCTTTATAATATTCCCTTCCATGCTATTTGTTACAGGGTGACAGTGGAGGCCCGCTAGTTACCAAAACCAACTCTTTGTGGTGGCTTGTGGGAGATACAAGCTGGGGAGATGGATGTGCCAATGTCTATAGACCTGGAGTGTATGGAAACATGACAGTGTTTTTGCAGTGGATATACTTGCAGATGCAGGTAACGGAATTATCATTATTGATTCTGGACAAGGGAAACACATAGAATTCTAAAAATAATTAACCCTTACAATAAGGTCTCAGACCAATAAGTACCATGTGGCTATTTGATGGTCAAACTACTGATCATCCTATAAGTTAACTGTTTAAACCCTTTACAGACTTTAGTGATAAGCTAAATCAGTGATCCCCAACCAGTGCTTTGTAAACAACATGTTTCTCCCCAACCCCTTGGATGTTGCTCCCAGTGGCCTCAAAGTAGGTGCTTATTTTTGAATTTCTGGTAAGGAGGCAAGTATTGGTTGCATAAAAACCAAGTATAATGCCAAACAGAGCCTTCTATAGGCTGCCAGTCCACATAGGGGCTATTAAGTAACCAATCATAGCTCTTATCTGCACCCCCAGAAACTTTTTCAATGCTTGTGTTGCTCCCCAACACTTTTTCCATTTGAATGTGGCTCATGGTTAAAAAAAAGTTGGGGATCCCTGAGCTAAATTTACCGCCACGAAAAATTTTCTGGCTACTTCTGAAAGTAAAATAAACCCAAACATCCTATATTATTTTTGATCACTGTCTTTTTGATATATTCTTTGTGCAGATGTACAGCTGAGCATGACATCAATGTCGATGGAACGAGAAAAACACGTCTGGCAGTCTACTAATCATGTCTTAACCAAATAATAAATATTAATGAAAGAATATGGATGAGCACATTAAATAAAATAACCATACAACAAACTGGTTTCCATGCAAAAAACAGGTGCAGAGTGATGTCAAAAAAAAGTTTTTAAAGAATAAGCCACATTTATATTATTTACATTTATAACTATGTATATATATATATATATTGTATTATTATTAAGCAGGAGGGTCTTGATATCAGAGTCAAATAAATGTGTTTATGGAAACAGGGAGAAAGCATAAGTTTTAAACTGCTTATTTTCTTCTGTTTATATCAGCAAGGAACCAGTTAATGAAGGCTTAATTTTTGATAGATCTGGTTCAGCAAGTGTTTAGGTTGACTCTGGAGGAAGTTCAAAAGAGAATAGACTTGTTGAAGTTAAACATCTGAGGCTATTTACCCCAAGGCTACTACTTTTATTGCTTTGATGTCACAAAGATTGGTGACTTACTAATATGGTCCTGTAGGGCTTTAAAAGGAGACATCAATGGATGAGATTCTGGCAGACACATATAATTAGCTTCTACTAGGAGATAAACACACCAAGACCTTGTGATTGCACTCAATGTCACACATGTTACTTATTGCCGTAAAGGAGAACTAAGCACAAGTAGAGAATGTTGCACCTTGTGTTTGGTCTGCTGTACCAGCCCAAGGCTACCATATATACAGTATGTACAGAGTCATACACACAGTCCGTATGCAGAGTGTTGTTGTTTTTGGCTAATGTGATGCAAAAATGCTAACCCCAAATGGAACTACATCATTAAATTCATAAAACCTTTTGCATTGGTCAATGATGTTTGTGTTTTATTGCAACTTTACCTTGAAAACCTTATAACCTTTCAGTCCCACAACAATGTGGTTTGTCTGTTGCATTCTGCGAAAACCATTACGTTATAGAATTGCTCGAAAAGCCTGTTCTGAACAATGTTCTTTTATGGGCTTAGACTGCCAGTGGCAAAAGGCAACTAAGAATTTCCATTCCATTCAGCAAAGCCAGACACTGCCTCTTCTACATTCTGAGCCAAACCAGCATTTTTGTACCATACATGAGAATAGTAATAATACCAGTAATGTGTGGGTTTTTTTTTAGAGAGTATGAGGAAACCAGTGTACTTGGAAAAACCCACACGAGTGGGCTAAAGTGTGCTTAAAGGAAAACTATACCCCCAGAATGAATATGTGACCAGTAGTAGTGTGGGAGTAAAAGGCAGAACTCTGCCCATTCATTGGCTGATGGGGCCTAGCATGTATGTGTGCCTTGGCTTGTTTGTGTGCACTGTGAATCCTATGATCCCATGGGGCGGCCCTTAGTACTTAAAATGGCAGTTTCCTATTTAGGATTACCTAATGGCACATACTACTAAATAAGTATATTTTTATGAAAATGGTTTATTCAGATGAAGCTGGAACTGAACCTAGGAGCAGCTACCTACACCACAACCCCGGGTGGGTGATATTGGACTAATTTGACCGTTTGGCCAAATGATCTAATTAAAACTCCAGGCATAGGGCACCATTGGTTCAGGGACCACATCAACGAGCCGATGCGGTCCTTGACCAGAAGTAAAAATCAAATCTGCCCAATCAAGCTCTGCCCAATTTCAGGCCAGATGCTGGTCGGAGAGGCCCATCGTTCCTGCCCATACACGGGCAGATAAGCTGCTGAATTGGCCTAAAAAATCTGCAGCTAAAATTGTCCCTTGTATGGCCACCTTTAGGCTCCTGGCACATCTGGGGCTCATTTGGGGCAGGTCAATATTCTTCCAGCAGGACTTCTTCACAGGGTATTGGACATTAAAACTATCCTGATCAGAAATCCATGGTACCGATCTGCTCCAAAGGGTCCTTATTAGATTGAGCTTTAGCTTTCTGGGCCTACAGGAAACACTATTGCCTCTCATCTTATTGCCACCCAGATCCTGAGCTGGGAGATCCAAGGCAGCCAAAGCCCTTTATTCAGCCTTTTTATTGGCGCTCGGCTGGTTTCTAGGGAACAACCGTAATTAGTTTTTCAGAACACCACATACATAATTCCATAGGGCCCATTCAATTCCTCGGCTGCTTCCAAGCCAAATCCATAGACCTCCATACAAGGAAGAAGCACACCGGCATACTGGCAAATGCCTTTAACATATTTGTTGCAGAAAGATGTGGCACTTTTGGGGAATACCCCCTTCTTCAGGTGTAATACATACATGTGAACACGTTACTCAAAATACCGTAACGAATCATTTAATACTAGCAAAAACCAATAGCAAACATGGCGGCATACATCGGGAACAGTCCATTTTTAGTGAAAGTCAGTCCTAGACGCTTTGAACATTTTTTGTGTAACAATTTGTCTATTATTAACACAGTGTCTGTAGGGAACATTACAATATCAAAAAGGATTAATGGTATAGGATGAAATGGTTAACTCCGTACTTGTAACTCTATCCCTTCATGTCTCCACTATTAAAACATAACCTTTATCTGAGATAACTGAAACGCCTTCACGTTGTTAAACAAAACACCTACACACATTAGAATATTTATCATGGAGCGAAACTAGAGTTCATCACAGTTCATGGGAAGGGATCTATAGGTCTATATTCACCTGTACAAGATTTTTAGCTTCTGCACTACCCCCCTACAGTACAAAGGGGGCATTTCTAGAATTAAGCAATAAATTAGGGTTAGTATTGCCACTCTAAAGGTGCCCATACACGGGCCGACTATAGCTGCCGATATGGGTCCCTTGGACTGATTCGGCAGCTAATCGGCCCGTGTATGGGCAGAACAGAGCTGCCTGGCCGACTGATATCTGGCCTGAAATTGGCCAGATCTCGATCGGCCAGGTTCGAAAATCTGGTCGGATCTGGGACCGCATCGGCTCGTAGATGCGGTCCCCGAACCGACTGCCCCATAAGCTCAAATGTAATCCGATCGTTTGGCCCCAGGGCCAAACGATCGGATTATTTTTTTTTCAAGTCCCTTGCTACCCGATATCGCCCACCCGTAGGTGGGGATATCGGGTGAAGATCCGCTCGCTTGGCGACATCGCCAAGTGAGCGGATCTTATAGTGTATGGGCACCTTTAGCTCTCTTAGGGATTAGGAGTTCAAACCTTATCTCACTGTACTTGGAGGAAACCACAAGGGGCATATTTATTATAGCGTGTAATCTAACATCACTGGTGATAATGCCCATAGCAACCAATCAGAAATTAGATTTGAAAGGTCACCTACAAGTTTGAAAACAAAAACAAAGATCTGATTGTTTTCTATGTGCAACATCACTGATAATGTTGGCTTACACCAGTGGTCCCCAAACTACGGCCCGCATGCCAAATCTGGCCCCCCCAGAACAATTTACCCGGCCCCGCTGCATCCTCCCACCTGGCAGTGGAGAGAGAGGACTCAGTGGGGAGCGGCACAGAGGAGCTGAGATGAAAGACGGACCGGGGGAACTGGTACAGGTAGGACACGCCGGGGGGGGGAAGAGTTGTGAACAGTCTGGTTTGATGGCGGCAGAAGGCCCCCACACCCCGCCCCCCCGGCGGCAGCCGGCAGGGGTCGGGGGGGCGCTGATGATGGCGTGATAGTGGACCGCCCCCCCTCCCAACAGTCTGAGGGGCCCTTGATCCGGCCCCTTGGTTTAGACGTTTGGGGACCCCTGGCTTACACACTATAATAAAAATGCCCTGTACACAGTGGTGAATAACAGTTTGGATCCTCCCTGTGCATAAAGATACGATAAGTATTAGAGATGAATAGAAAGTTTAGTTAGTTGAAGTTAGTCCTAGTCCTTTTCAATGGGAATATGATTTTGGTCTTTCTGATTTTTGAGTCAGACTTAATACTTAGTGATAGATGTGATATTTTGTTGCTGCCTTAATATGATGACAAAATACAAGAGTCCTTACTACTGTATGCAGGGCCGCCATCAGAAATCGCGGGGCCCCTCACAACAAAATTTTCTGGGCCCCACCCTCCCACGCCCCCAATGGCCCCTCCCATCAATACAAGGGACACACAGGCATTGGTAGCGAGGGCCCCCTAAAACATTGGTAGCCAGGGCCCCCCTAAAACATTTGTGGCCAAGGGTTACGTTTTGCATTGGTGCCAGGGCAGGGACCCACTAAAACATTGCTAGCCAGCCCAGGGCCCCCTAAAACATTGGTGGTCCTCCCCCAGTGTCCCCATACAATGGCCCGCTCTCCGCTGCTTCCTTACTGCTTCTTCCCGCTCACCCCACCCAGCATCCTCCTGCTTCTTCCAGGGCACCCCAAGCATTCTTCAGCTCCCCCCAGCATCCTGCTGCTTCTTCCAGGGCACCACAAGCATTCTTCAGCTCCCCCCAGCATCCTGCTGCTTCCTTCATGGTCCCCCCCAAGCATCCTCCTCCTTCCCCCAGGGCCCCCCCAAGCATCCTCCACCTTCCACCAGGGCCCCCCAAGCATCCTCCACCTTGCCCCAGGCCCCCCCCAAGCATCCCCCACCTTCCCCCCAAGCATCCTCCACCTTCCCCCAGGCCCCCCCCAAGCATCCTCCACCTTGCCCCAGGCCCCCCCCCAAGCATCCTCCACCTTGCCCCAGGCCCCCCCCAAGCATCCTCCACCTTGCCCCAGGCCCCCCCCCAAGCATCCTCCACCTTGCCCCAGGCCCCCCCCAAGCATCCTCCACCTTGCCCCAGGCCCCCCCCCCAAGCATCCCCCACCTTCCCCCAGGGCCCCTCAAGCATCCTCCAGTCCCCTCCCCTTGCAGCCGCCGCCAGAATTTTTCTGCATCCTGTAACTCTGTCAGTTGTCCCGGGCCCAGGCGTTTAAAGGGGGCCCGGCCGGGCTGTATCACTGTTATCGCTGGTGTCCGCTGTTATGTCCCGAACTCGCCGCTGCATGTGCGCTTTTATAGGGTTGCGCCCCGTGCGTGTGACGTCAGTAAGCACAGGGCGCAACCTTATAAAAGCGCACATGCAGCGGGGAGTTCGGGACATAACAGCGGACACCAGCGATAACAGTTACAGAGTTCGGCCGGGCCCCCTATAAACGCCCGGGCCCGGGACAACTGTACCCCCTGTGTCCCCCTGATGGCGGCCCTGACTGTATGTGTAGGACAGGGTGCAAAGTGCAAAAAACGGGAGTAGTACTGTACCCAAAACATTCCCTCTCTTTCTTCTCTTGTTTTAATGGCATGGTACTCAATAATAAAGTCAGATAATTATTCACATATGTTCAAGATCCAAAGTACAAGGTCTCAACATTGGTGGGCCAATGTGAACTGGACTCTCTTCCTCCTTGGTCCAGACTTCAACCCCATTTTACGATTTCGGGCTTTAACAGTTGAATCCTAGACCCAATTGTCAAGGTGGCCATACATAGTTACATAGTTACATAGTTACATAGGGTTGAAAAAAGACCATTGTCCATCAAGTTCAACCCATCCGAGTAAACCCAGCACACAACCTATACTAACCAATCTATACACTCACATACATACACTATATATATGCTGAGATTTCAGGCCAGATATCGGTCGAGCAGGCCTGTCCTTAGTGCCCATACACGGGCCGATAACCTGCTGAATCAGTCTAAGGGACTGATATTGGCAGCTAGAATCGGCCCTTAAGTCATGGAACATCACAGAACGGATCTTTAGTGTGTTGGATGTATTGAGCCAGTGGCGTAACTATAGAGGAAGAAGACCCCATGGGGGTCACAGGGGGCCTGGACCACAGGATCTGCTTCCTCTATAGCCACTCTACTGCCTGAAAATTGTACACCCTATAAAACCTCTCCATGCAGCGGGCAGGCATGAGCGGGCCAGGTGGGGGCGGGTTTTTTCCTGGTGTCCCGGCGGCCCAGTCTGACCCTGACTGGGCCCCTCCAAATATTTTTTCTGGGGGGTGGCCTGGTGGCTCATTGTTACACCTCTGCATTGAGCTACAATGTAATATAGATAGACAAGTCTCCAAAATAAATTGTGTTATAATCTAAACCTGCTCTGTGTGCAAAATCAACCCTTTTTATTTACAGGTAAGGAAAATGTCTTTGTGTTGTATCTTGTTAAATAGCTGAAATTCTTTGTATTGTATTCAAACAACCTGACGGAGCTAGAAGACATGGTTTCAGGGTTATATGAACTATAATTATAAAATTCCTTTGTGCGCCAATACTTATCCCTCAGAGCTTCACCAAAGCGGAGGCAGCCACCTGTTAATCATACAGCACAATCATTTTGTCATTTATTAAGTGTAAAAACCACAAAAATTCTAAAGTTAGCAAAGATTTCGAGGTACAGGTATGAGATCTGTTATACGGAAACCCATTTTCCAGAAAGCTCTGAATTATGGCAAGGCCATCTCCCATCTTTATCCCAATTGTCTCAGCGACAATTCAATAAAGTCAAGATTTTCACGGCAACAATTTGAAAAAGTTTTTTTACAACTTTTCTCACAGAGACTTTTCCTTGCGACTTTTTTTAGTAAATATTAGACATTCAGAAAAACGAATTTAGTCGAATGTGAAAATTAAAAAAAATTCAAAATTATGGAGTTTTAGTAAATCTGCCCCATAGTCTACAAAAAAATGATTTAAACATTTAGGGGCAGATTTACTAAAACTTCATCATTTCTCGTTTTTTTAATTTTCAAATTCAACCAAATTCGTTTCCCCAAATGTCTAATATTTACCAGAAAAAGTAGCATGGAAAAGTCTCTGTGAGAAAAGTTGTAAAAAACTCGACTTGTTGGTGCGAAAATCCTGACTTTATCGACTGCAACCATTAAAAAAAGATGAGTTTTCAGACAAACTCCAGTGAAATCTCGAAAGTTTCGGGACAAAAGAAAGAACTTCAAGGAAAGAGAAGGGACCTTTGCCATTGACTAGTGATGGGCGAAATGTTTCACCAGGCATGGATTTGTGGCAAATTTCCGCGTTTCGCCAGTGGCGGATTGTTTCGTGAAACCGATGAAAAAATTTGCCACGGAAAAATTCACATAGTGTCCAAAAATTGGCACAAAAGAATAGCTGTGCAACAAAAGAATAGCCGTGGGCGAAAAAAAGAATAGCTGCGGGCGACAAAAAAATAGTCGCGGACGACAATTTTTTTTAAGTGCGACATTTTCGCCGTTTCGCAGATTTTTCGCCGTTCCGCGAATCTTTCGAAAGATTCGCGAATTTTTCGGCGAAGCGAAACTTGACAGATTCACTCATCACTACAATTGACTTCTACATGAACTCAAGTTTAACCTGCCAAATTGTCAAATTCGGATTTATAGCTGTTTAGACACATAGTAAATCTTGTAAAAATCACAGTGTTTATTCTCTGTGACTTTAGCACTAAAAATCCGATTTGCGTTAAAAAAAAAACCCAAAAAAACTATGGTTAGTAAATGAGCCCCTAAATGCGCATATTCAGGAAGGTGTTGCAGATGAGAAATTTATTGTTTAAAAAAAACGTGATTGAGGGGAAAAAAAATTCAGCAATCACATTTTTTCACAAATTGGGGCATAATCCTAATTTAAAAATGAACAAAGTTGCCTCTTAACAAGAGTCAAAATAGCTCAAACATTAATACATTTGTCCCTAAATAATGTTCGGAATTCTTCCTTGTGCTGAAATACATGTTTTCCCTAAAAGCAGTTCTTTATTTTTCTTCAAATACTTTTTACAGTGTTTTTGCAATTTATGCATGGCGATTTACAGAAATTCACAGCGATTTATGGAAATTTCTGTTTTCAGTCATAGCTGTTGTTAGTGATGAACCAATTTTTCGCCAGGTGTGGATTCACAGCAAATTTCCACGTTTTGCCATTGGTGAATTGTTTCATGAAACTTACGCAAAAATTTGCTCCAGAAAAATTTGTCGAGTGACAAAAAAAGTTGTGGTTGCGGTAAGTTGGGCGCGGCAAAAAAAAAAAAAGATCCACACAACAAAAAAAAAGACATGGGCAACAACAAAAAGACGCACGCGACAAAAAAGTCGGGCCAAGCACCTTTTTACAGATTTTCCCGTGGTTTGCAAATTTTACTGTTGTTTAGCTAATTTTTTGCCGAAGCCAAACGGGACAGATTTGATCATCACTAGCTGTGGTCAGATATCGAGGGCCACCTTTAGAAATTCATTTGACCCTCTGGAGCCCTTACAATGTAGGGGAACACAACACACACTGAATTTAAGGTTTGTTGGGAAACAGGAATGTGCATTGACATTAGTGATGAGCAAATTTTTTCGCTAGGCATGGATTCGCAGTGAATTTCCGCATTCCGCCATTGGCGAATTGTTTTGCGAAACTTCTGTGAAAATTCACCACACATAAAAAAAATTTGTCAAGGGTCAAAATTGGGTGCGGCCGCATCAAATTGGTCACATTAAAAAAGGGCACGGTTGCATCAAATTGGGCCGCGTAAAAAAACTGGCGCGGTCGCGTCAAAAAAGCGCGAGTGACAAAAAAAAGATGCTGGTGACAAAAAAAAAATTGTGCAGCAAATACGTTTCACAAATTTTTTGCCGTTTCGCAACAGATTCGTTCATCACTAATTGACATCTTACTGATCCCACTGGTTTGGTTAATGCCCATCCTCCCATGTAAACATCAGTGGGAGTAGAGGGGAATAATGTCTGTAATTAGCCAATCAGGTAGGAATTTATTGCCCTGTGTAGTACAGGACATAGGAATTCTTGTGCAGCAGAAGGCAGTACGGTTGCCCTTGCATCTGTCAGTGCCAAGATCAGATATGGATGGAAGTTTAGTGGCAATTAGTGATGAGCGAATCTGTTCCATTTCGGCAAAAAATTTGCGACTCTTTCAAAAGATCCGCGAAACGGCGGAAAATTCGCGAAATGGCGAAAATGTCGTGCGACAAAAAAAATTGTCGCCCGCGCCTATTGTTTCGTCGCCCGCGGCTATTATTTTGTTGCGCGGCTATTATTTTGTCACGCGGCTATTGTTTTGTCGCCCGCGGCTATTGTTTTGTCGTGCGGCTATTATTTTGTCGCCCGCGGATATTGTTTGGTCGCGCGGCTATTATTTTGTCACCCGCGACTATTCTTTTTTTACGCCGGCGACAATTTTTGGACGTGCGGCGAATTTTTCCACTGCGAAATTTTTCATCCGTTTCGCGAAACAATCCGCCAATGGCGAAACGCAGAAATTCACCGCGAATCCATGCCTGGCGAAACTTTTCGCCCATCACTAGTGGCAATGAGTCGTTCAGCAGTTTTCATAGTTTTTTTTTCATAATTTTCATCGTTTTTTTCTACCGCAACTAAACTCACTTCTGTCTGTGCATTTATTAAAAAAAATAAGATTCTAAAAAGCACAAGTTGCGCAAATTGCATGAAAAGCATGAAAGCCAGCGCCAAGCATCCGAAAACCTCTAAAGGGATTAATAAATGGCTCCATAAAGGTATAGTGATCAAAATGACTGAGATTTCATTTTTTTTAAACTAGTTTTTGACCAAAAACTCAACTTTTTCAAATTGTCACAAAGAAAGTTGGACAAAGTTGGATTTTTGTGCCGACAATTCGAAAAAGTTGATTTTTTTTGCGACTTTTCTGCACCATTGGCGACTTTTTCTTGGGACTTTTTTTAGTAAATTTTACACATTCGGCAAAATGAGTTTAGTCAAGTTTGAAAAAAGAAAAAAAATGAAAAATGATCCAGTTTTAGTAAATCTGCCCCTTAATGGTTACTAGTGATGAGCGAATTTTTTCAGCAGGCATGGATTCACAGCGAATTCCTGCATTTGGCCATTGGTGAATTGTTTCGCAAAACTTCAGTGAAAATTTGCCACAGAAAAATTTGTTGCGCGGAAATGTTTTTTGGTTGCGCATCAAATTTGGCGCAGTCGCATCAAAAAAACACGGGTGACAAAAAATAGATGCGGACGGCAAAATAGACAAAAAAAATTGCGTGACATTTGCGTTTCCCGAATTTTTTCGCCATTTCGTGAATTTTCTTAACGTTTCGCAAATTTTATGGTGAAGCGAAACGGGACGGATTCACTCATTGCTAATGGTTACACAATGTCCTTTTGTTCAGATTTGTTTGCACTGTACAAACTGCATCAAACTAATAGGTTTTGTGCTTTATTTACCCATGAGGTTTCCCGAGTTCGACTGTTTGTTGTCCTGTCCTCTCATTATTGTTTCTAGTTTTTACCTGCGGGCGATAACTGTGCGTGAAAACTTGTTCTGTCTTATCTCCTCCCAGCCCTCATACCCTAACTGGAATGATCTGGGCGTTACCAGGGGTGGGTTGGGCCGAGGAATCTCTAGAATAAACAGCTAGACAACCAGTTTTACTTTTTTCTGACAACCAAACGAGACAAAACGAAGGTATTGAGGAATTATCTGTAGAAGAGCTTGGAGTCCAGGTAAAAATTAACTAGGCACGGGGAGTTACTGCCACCTTGAAATGTTTGTATTTGTAATGGGAAAATTCAGGGAGATGCTGAAGGTGTGCAGAACTCAAATGGATAAGCCCAAGGTAACATGAATGAAATGAACGCATCTTTGTTCTTGTTCCACATCTTTTTTGTTAATATGTGTTTTTGTGTCCATGGAACTCTGGCTAAAATAATGTGATAGCACCAGTAGGTTCAAATATGATATCAATATTAATTGGAATGTCCATCATGATGGAAACAGCACACAATGGTGCAGAAAGGTTTCCTGGGGCATTTCATTGGTTTTGGATGAGTTGGTGTTTTTGAATTTGCATTTGACACTTGATTTGTTTTTGAAGGCCAAGGTGTAGAGACACTGGATAAGAACCAGACACTTTGATCAGTATCAAAGCCTGAGTCTCCATATTAATGCAAAAAAGAGGAGTTGTGGGAGCACCCCAAGGCTAAGCAAAAATAAATCAGTGCAACCAGTCTGGCCAGTTTAGCTCCAAGCATACAAGATACTGATTATGTTTTCTTGTAGCTAATTTGGCCAGACTGGTTGCACTTCCATTGTTCCATTGTTTCTTATCCAGAAATCTGTTATCCAGAAAGCTCAAAATTACAGGAAGGCCATCTCCCACAAAGTATTTTCTTTTTCTCTGTGATAGTAAAACAGTACCTGTACTTGATCCCAACTAAGATATAATTACCCCTTATTGGGGGCAGAACAGCCCTATTGGGTTTATTTAATGGTTAAATGATTCCCTTTTCTCTGTAATAATAAAACAGTGCCTGTACTTGATCCCAACTAAGATATAATTACCCCTTATTGGGGGCAGAACAGCCCTATTGGGTTTATTTAATGGTTAAATGATTCCCTTTTCTCTGTAATAATAAAACAGTACCTGTACTTGATCCCAACTAAGATATAATTACCCCTTATTGGGGGCAAAACAGTCCTATTGGGTTTATTTAATGGTTAAATGATTCCCTTTTCTCTGTAATAATAAAACAGTACCTGTACTTGATCCCAACTAAGATATAATTACCCCTTATTGGGGGCAAAACAGTCCTATTGGGTTTATTTAATGGTTAAATGATTCCCTTTTCTCTGTAATAATAAAACAGTACCTGTACTTGATCCCAACTAAGATATAATTACCCCTTATTGGGGGCAAAACAGTCCTATTGGGTTTATTTAATGGTTAAATGATTCCCTTTTCTCTGTAATAATAAAACAGTGCCTGTACTTGATCCCAACTAAGATATAATTACCCCTTATTGGGGGCAGAACAGCCCTATTGGGTTTATTTCATGGTTAAATGATTCCCTTTTCTCTGTAATAATAAAACAGTACCTGTACTTGATCCCAACTAAGATATAATTACCCCTTATTGGGGGCAGAACAGCCCTATTGGGTTTATTTAATGGTTAAATGATTCCCTTTTCTCTGTAATAATAAAACAGTACCTGTACTTGATCCCAACTAAGATATAATTACCCCTTATTGGTGCATGTATGGTGGATTGACGAGGTGACTGATATTGCAAAAGCCTTGGATATCGGTCGTCTTGTCGATCAGTCAGGACAAAAGATTTTGATCAGGCCCCATTGAAGGTGGTTGAGGAAAAGCTGCATTTTTGGTTAAATCATCAGATAGGGGTAGAATTCCTATTGTTTCTACCTCCATATCTGACGATTCAGCCCTGAACATTAGTGAAGGGTATGAACTTATGGTCGCAGGAAAGGTTGCAATTGTAATGTGTATGGCCACCTTATCTGGAAAAGCCCAGGTCCCATGTATTCTGGATAACAGGTCCTATACCAGTGCAATTGAAATGGATGCAATGGCCAGTTGGTTGCAAACAAAAAGAATGTATAGACCCAAGTATACAGTATGGACAGGAAGGTCCGACCTAACGTTGTTATGGGGCAGATTTATCAGAATTTATGCTTGTGTTTTTTCATAATTTGGGGCCCATGTACCAATGGACGATTGTGTCCAAATACTAAAAATTTGTATTTTTTCTAAGTTTTAGAACTGTGTTATGTTCTGTGATTTTATTTGTTAATTTGCGCAACTTTTTCATACTTTGTGACAATTTGTGCAACAAAATCACATTTCTCACAACAAGTACAAAAGTTTGGGATTCATTCAAGCTTCAGTATCGTGACTTTCCTTGGGCCGGGTTGGAGCTGCAGAGTGCCATTGAGCCCTATGGGAGACTTTCCTTGGGCCGGGTTGGAGCTGCAGAGTGCCATTGAGCCCTATGGGAGACTTTCCTTGGGCCGGGTTGGAGCTGCAGAGTGCCATTGAGCCCTATGGGAGACTTTCCTTGGGCCGGGTTGGAGCTGCAGAGTGCCATTGAGCCCTATGGGAGACTTTCCTTGGGCCGGGTTGGAGCTGCAGAGTGCCATTGAGCCCTATGGGAGACTTTCCTTGGGCCAGGTTGGAGCTGCAGAGTGCCATTGAGCCCTATGGGAGACTTTCCTTGGGCCGGGTTGGAGCTGCAGAGTGCCATTGAGCCCTATGGGAGGCTTTCCTTGGGCCGGGTTGGAGCTGCAGAGTGCCATTGAGCCCTAAGGGAGGCTTTCCTTGGGCCGGGTTGGAGCTGCAGAGTGCCATTGAGCCCTAAGGGAGACTTTCCTTGGGCCGGGTTGGAGCTGCAGAGTGCCATTGAGCCCTATGGGAGACTTTCCTTGGGCCGGGTTGGAGCTGCAGAGTGCCATTGAGCCCTATGGGAGACTTTCCTTGGGCCGGGTCGGAGCTGCAGAGTGCCATTGAGCCCTATGGGAGACTTTCCTTGGGCCGGGTCGGAGCTGCAGAGTGCCATTGAGCCCTATGGGAGACTTTCCTTGGGCCGGGTTGGAGTTGCAGAGTACCATTGAGCCCTATGGGAGGCTTTCCTTGGGCCGGGTTGGAGCTGCAGAGTACCATTGAGCCCTATG
Organism: Xenopus tropicalis; assembly: GCF_000004195.4. NCBI lineage: Eukaryota > Metazoa > Chordata > Amphibia > Anura > Pipidae > Xenopus > Xenopus tropicalis. The sequence goes on from NC_030678.2 coordinate 10,493,850, forward strand.
GGAGGCTTTCCTTGTGCCGGGTTGGAGCTGCAGAGTGCCATTGAGCCCTATGGGAGACTTTCCTTGGGCCGGGTTGGAGCTGCAGAGTGCCATTGAGCCCTATGGGAGACTTTCCTTGGGCCAGGTTGGAGCTGCAGAGTGCCATTGAGCCCTATGGGAGACTTTCCTTGGGCCAGGTTGGAGCTGCAGAGTGCCATTGAGCCCTGTGGGAGACTTTCCTTGGGCCAGGTTGGAGCTGCAGAGTGCCATTGAGCCCTATGGGAGACTTTCCTTGGGCCGGGTTGGAGCTGCAGAGTGCCATTGAGCCCTATGGGAGACTTTCCTTGGGCCAGGTTGGAGCTGCAGAGTGCCATTGAGCCCTATGGGAGACTTTCCTTGGGCCGGGTTGGAGCTGCAGAGTGCCATTGAGCCCTATGGGAGACTTCCAAAATCATGCACAGAAGGATCAAAGTCAGAAAGGTTTTCCCGCTGTTTACTATCGTTTAGATACGGAAATTTTGTAACTTTCAGATCCCTAATACGATATTATCGTGACTAATACGATTTGATTTTTTTGTAAGCTTTTTCATGATATTTGCAATCATCAGAAATTATCGTATCTAATCCGAATTTTACCCATTTCGGGATTTAAACTCGTAGTTTGATGAAACAGCCCCTTAGGGGCAGATTTATCAAAATGTGAGTTTAGAGACTAATAGAGAAAAACTCACCTACATTCTTGTTGCTATGGGATTTTTAGAAATATATTTATTAGTGATGAGCAAATCTCACCTGTTTTGTTTCACCAGAAAATTCGAGAAACAGCGAAAAATTTGCGAAATGCTGGCATTGCACAACTTTTTTTGATGTGCGCTAATTTTTAATGCAACCGTGCCTTTTTTGACACGACCAAGCCTTTTTTTGGCACACAACCAACTTTTTTTACGCAACCATGTTCCTTTTTTGCGTGGCCGATGCCGTTTTTGCTGCACTCGCAAGTTTTTCCTGCCAAAGTTTTGCAGAAGATTTGCAAAACAAGTCGCCAATGGCAAAATGTGAAATTTCACTGCAAATCCAAAAAATTCACTCATCACTAGTATTTATCAATGGGTGAAAAAACTCACTATTTGATAAATATGCTTCTAAAAATCCCATAGGGATGAATAGAGCGTGGGTGAGTTTTTATGTATTAAGCTCTAAACTCACATTGTGATAAATCCGACCCTGACTTTTACACACTGATAAATACACTTTTAAACCAATGAAACCATTGAAAACAAAGTTGGTGATTTGTGAATTTTTGTCCCATTTTGTTAAATCTGCCCCTAAGGGGCACATTTACTTATCCACGAACGCTCCGACCGTTCGCTCGATCGGTCCAATCTTATTTTCCGCGACTTTTTCGTATTTTTAGCGCGAAAAAAATTGGATCGGTTTTGCCACTGTTTACAATCATTTGATACGAAAATTTGTGACTTTCGGATCGCCAATACGATATTATCGTGACCAATACGTTTTTTTCGGAAACATTGGGGTTAACTTCCCCTTAAAAGTGTGTGAAATAGAAAACAACCATGGGATTAACTTCCCCTTGAAAGTCTGTGAAATACAAAACAACTATGGGAATAACTTCCCCTTGAAACTGTGTGATTAACCTACCATTGAAACTGTGTCAAATAGAAAACAACCATGGGGTTAACTTCCCCTTAAAAGTGTGTCAAACAGAAAACAACCATGGGGTTAACTTCCCCTTAAAAGTGTGTGAAATAGAAAACAACCATGGGGTTAACTTCCCCTTAAAAGTGTGTCAAACAGAAAACAACCATGGGGTTAACTTCCCCTTAAAAGTGTGTCAAACAGAAAACAACCATGGGATTAACTTCCCCTTGAAAGTCTGTGAAATACAAAACAACTATGGGAATAACTTCCCCTTGACACTGTGTGATTAACCTACCATTGAAACTGTGTCAAATAGAAAACAACCATGGGGTTAACTTCCCCTTAAAAGTGTGTGAAATAGAACGCTCCGACCGTTCCTTCGCTCGATCGGTCCAATCTTATTTTCTGCGACTTTTTCATACCTTGCACGACTTTTTCGTATTTTTAGCGCGAAAAAATCGGATTGGTTTTGCCGCTGTTTGCAATCATTTGGTATGAAAATATGGTGACTTTCGGATCGCCAATATTTTTTCGGAAGCATTTTCGTGATATTTGCGATCTTCAGAAATTTTCCTTTCCAATCCGAATTTTTCCCATTCGGGATTCGAACTCATGTTTTGATAAATCTGCCCCTAAGTATTGATAAAGTGCTAACACCCCCTATTTCATTATTGGGGAGTATTTAGGGTTAGGGATACAATCTCATATCCATGCACTTCCCGCTAGATACACATTTTTGCACCAGGATAACGTTCATGCCTTCTGTTTTTATGAAAGTCCTGCCCATGTAGAGTGGTGGGTGGAATAGCCCCAGGCGTTGGCAGACATGTTATTTACTTGTCTGAACTGAGTACTGGACTAGAAATACCTGAAACAGAAATCTTTTCTTCCCAGTGTGTACTCTCTATAATAAAAAAATCATATAGCGCTGCGTTATACATACATTTAGGGACAGATTTACTAAAAATCAGATTTTTTTTTTGTTTTTAGAAACTCACATACACTCCTGAGAGTTTTTTGATTAAAAAAAAATGTGATCAATGGTGTATTTATTAGTAGTCAACGTAATTTGTTGATCATACGATTTCCGAAGATTTTGTTTTATTTTTATGTAAAATGTTCGGAAAAAGTTTTATGAAATTTTCAAAAATATTTTGTCATTTCTTGAAACAACAGAAATTTAAACAGATGCTCGTTAGTGATGAGCGAATCTGTCCCGGAGCGGTGAAAAATGCGTGAAATGCATTTGTCACGCGTTTTTTTGTGTGTCGTCCGCGTCTATTTTTTGTCACCCGTGTCAATTTTGTCATCCGCACTTTTTTGACACAACCGCGTCCTTGTTTTGACGCTAGTCAAAAAAAAAATCGCACAACAAAGTAGTTTGGGATTAACGTCCCCTAGAAACTGTGTCAAATAGAGAACAACCATGGGGTTAACTTTCCCTTGAAAGTGTGTGAAATAGAAAACAATGATGGAATTAACTTCCCCTTAAAAGTGTGTGAAATAGAAAACAATCATGGGATTAACTTCCCCTTGAAAGTGTGTGAAATAGAAAACAACCATGGGGTTAACTTCCCCTTAAAAGTGTGTGAAATAGAAAACAACCATGGGATTAACTTCCCCTTGAAAGTCTGTGAAATACACAACAACCATGGGCATAACTTCCCCTTGAAACTGTGTGATTAACCTACCATTGAAACTGTGTGAAATAGAAAACAACCATGGGATTAACTTCCCCTTGAAAGTGTGTGAAATAAAAAACAATGATGGGATTAACTTCCCCTTGAAAGTGTGTGAAATAGAAAACAATCATGGGATTAACTTCCCCTTGAAAGTGTGTGAAATACAAAACAACCATGGGGCTAACTTCCCCTTAAAAGTGTGTGAAATAGAAAACAACCATGGGATTAACTTCCCCTTGAAAGCCTGTGAAATACAAAATAACCATGGACATAACTTCCCCTTGAAACTGTGTGATTAACCTACCATTGAAACTGTGTGAAATAGAAAACAACGATGGGATTAACTTCCCCTTGAAAGTGTGTGAAATAGAAAACAATGATGGGATTAACTTCCCCTTGAAAGTGTGTGAAATAGAAAACAACCATGGGAATAACTTCCCCTTGACACTGTGTGATTAATCTACCATTGAAACTGTGTCAAATAGAAAACAACCATGGGATTAACTTCCCCTTGAAAGTGTGTGAAATACAAAACAACCATGGGGTTAACTTCCCCTTAAAAGTGTGTGAAATAGAAAACAACCATGGGATTAACTTCCCCTTGAAAGTCTGTGAAATACAAAACAACCATGGGAATAACTTCCCCTTGACACTGTGTCATTAACCTACCATTGAAACTGTGTCAAATAAAAAACAACCATGGGATTAACTTCCCCTTGAAACTGTGTCAAATAAAAAACAACCATGGGATTAACTTCCCCTTGAAAGTGTGTGAAATAGAAAACAATAATGTGTTTAACTTCCCCAATGTGTCAAGGGCAGGCTGTCATTGACTTTTCTCAGCGTCCATAGGACTCAATGGCTCTCGGGATGCTTTTTGTCAGTCTAAAAAAGTCACATAAAGTTTTACAAATCTCGAACTTTCGTGGGTTTTAAAAAAAATTCTCGGATTTAAAAAAAAATAAAAAAAATACGCAGAATATTATCTAGAATTTTTTTAGAAAAAAACCCAAAACAATCACATACTGCCAAAACACACAGAACATTAAAAAGAAATTGAACTTTTATTTTACCTTAGTAAATGGGCCCCTTAGAAAACAATTGTGAAATAGCAAGAATGCATTTGTGTTTAGTTATTTTTATCTATTTATTTGATATATTTAGTTATATTTTATATTGTCTTCTTATTTATTTTCCTTTCTCTGTTCCAGGCTCTGGTGGGGAGCTCAATATGGTACGTGAACAAGTGTGAGTGATGTCTAAATGCACTGAACATGAGCATATTGGGGACGTACAATTGTGCCATTAATTTGTATTTTATCCTATTTCAGTTATTTGCCTTTTTATGGCAATTGTCTTATTAATTGGTGTAGTATTTTTTGTCTATTCATTTTTGACCTACCGTATATACTTGAGTATAAGCCGATCTGAATATAAGCCGAGGTACCTAATTTTACCTAAGAAAACTGGAAAAACGTATTGACTCGAGTATAAGCCTAGGGTGGGAAATGCAGCAGCTACTGCTAAGTTTTAACAATCAAAATAAATACCAATAAAATTATACTAATTGAGGCATCAGTGGGGTATATGTTTTTAAATATTTAATTCAAAGAAAAACAGTAAACTAGCTCTGTAAGCGGAGAAGAGGGTCAACAAAAACAATATGAGCACTACCTGACGCTCATTGCACATTGACAAACTGGCAGCAGACCCGGTCCCGGAGGGATGTAAGGGGAAATAAATATTGCTAGTGGGAGCCTAGGCCAGGGCACTGGAGGGTCTGGTTGCAGGTGGCCTAATTTGCACACAAAGGAGAGAGGGTGCTAGTCTGGAGGGACCCATGGCACCCGACTCGAGTATAAGCCGAGGGTGACTTTTTCAGCACATTTTGGGTGCTGAAAAACTAGGCTTATACTCGAGTATATACAGTACTTCCTTTTGTCTTTACTGAATCTAATATTCCCCATTTGGTTTTACTATTAGGGTTGTCACCTCACCTGGCCGGGAGCTCCGGGCAGGGAGGCGGTGCGTGATGTCACAGGGGTGGGGCATGATGTCATGGAGGCATGTCGTGGCATCATTGGGGTGGGGCTTTGATGTGCCGATCAGTGATTAGCCAATCACCGCATCAATCTTCGAAAATCCTGTCCGGTTTTACAAAATGTAAACACTGGACATAGTGTCGGACTGGCCCAACAGGATACCAGGAAAACTCCCGGTGGGCCCAGGGGTCAGGGGGCCCTCTTGCTTCTAACTATTTAGCCTATTTCGTGGCCATTCCCTGTTTCTGTATGGGGACAAGGAAGCTTGATAGATGGAAGAATAGAGTATAGTATGATACTAATCCACGAACCCGAATCCCAAATGGGAAAAATCGGATTGGAAACGAACATTTTGCGACTTTTTCGTATTTTTTGCGATTTTTTCCGTCACCGTTACGACTTGCGCGAAAGTGCTGTCTTGTATAAAAAAGGGCATTGACTCAAGGGATGAGAACATAATTTTTCCCCTTTATAGGTCCCTGGTAAGGCCTCACCTTGAGTATGGGGGGCAGTTTTGGGCTCCAGTCCTTAAGAAGGATATTAATGAGCTGGAGAGAGTGCAGAGACTGCAACTAAACTGGTAAAGGGGGTGGAAGATTTAAACTATGAGGTGAGACTGTCGAGGTTGAGGTTGTTTTCTCTGGAAAAGAGGCGCTTGCGAGGGGACATGATTACTCTGTACAAGTACATTAGAGGGGATTATAGGCAGTTGGGGGATGTTCTTTTTTCCCAAAAAAACAATCAACGCACCAGAGGCACCCCTTTCGATTAGAGGAACGGAGCTTCCATTTGAAGCAGCATAGGGGGTTCCTCACGGTGAGGGCAGTGAGGGGGTTGGGGAATGCCCTGCCGGGGGATGTTGGGTAGGGGGTTCCTCACGGTGAGGGCAGTGAGGGGGTTGGGGAATGCCCTGCCGGGGGATGTTGGGTAGGGGGTTCCTCACGGTGAGGGCAGTGAGGGGGTTGGGGAATGCCCTGCCGGGGGATGTTGGGTAGGGGGTTCCTCACGGTGAGGGCAGTGAGGTTGGGGAATGCCCTGCCGGGGGATGTTGGGTAGGGGGTTCCTCACGGTGAGGGCAGTGAGGGGGTTGGGGAATGCCCTGCCGGGGGATGTTGGGTAGGGGGTTCCTCACGGTGAGGGCAGTGAGGGGGTTGGGGAATGCCCTGCCGGGGGATGTTGGGTAGGGGTTTCTCACGGTGAGGGCAGTGAGGGGTTGGGGAATGCCCTTCCTAGTGATGGGGTAATGGCAGACTCTGTTCATGCCAAGAGGGGCCTGGATGAGTTTTTGACCAAGCAGAATATCCAAGGCTATTGTGATACTAATATCTACAGTTAGTATTAGTGGTTGTATTTATAGTTTATGTATGTGAGTGTATAGATTGGTAGGTGTGGGTTAGGTGTGCTGGGTTTACTTGGATGGGTTGAACTTGATGGACACTGGTCTTTTTTCAACCCTATGTAACTATGTAACTATGAATTGTCGCGACTTTTGCATAGCCAGTATGACTTTTGTGAATTGTTGCGACTTTTGCATAGCCATTATGACTTTTGTGAATTGTCGCGACTTTTGCATAGCCAGTAGGACTTTCGTGAATTGTCGCGAATTTTGCATAGCCATTACGACTTTCGTGAATTGTTGCGACTTTTTCATATTGAGCACTCGAAAAATTCGCGAAAAAGTCGCAAAATACAGATCATTACGAAAAAAACGCATTCGAACGCTTTTCGGACGTTCGTGGATTAGTAAATGTGCCCCTAGGAGAATAAAGAGGTTGAGGGAGGAGAGGAAGAATTAAAGTTATCAGAGTAAGTCCATGGTCCAAGGTTTTCTGGTAGGGCATGGCATCTCAGTCCGACACTGATCAGCCAGGTACTTTTGGTCCGGACAGCCCTACTGAAAACCGGGCTGTCCGGGTCAAAACCGGACAGGTAGCAACCCTATTTACTGCTACTGACTTTGTAACTTTGACATTAAGGGGCAGATTCAACAAAACGTGAGATTAGCGCTCTCTACTTAAAAATTCACCCACTTTCTATTCATTCCTATGGGATTTTTTTGATAAGGTCCTCGCTCCAAAGGCTCCTATTGCCATCAATGATTACTCTGATATCACCCGCCTTAGGGGTATGGCCACCTTTAGTCTTGCAAAAATGGACACGATCGTTTATTTAACTTGTGGTTTTTTTGCCCGTTTCATTTTTCTTGTGATATATATATATATTTTTTGCTTCAAAAAATTGTCAGAATAAACAAGAAAAAAATCCAATTTTTTTTGCCAAGATTGGCACAAAAATAAAAAATCTTGATACTGTCACAAAACATGAATGTGCACATATTTATAAAAAAAAAACACACAAAATGAATAAACTCGATTATTCGAATTTTCAAATGAATCGTGAAAACTTGTATTAAAAAACAGTTTACTAAGAAGCCCATTGACTTCTACATAAACTCCAATATACACTGTGTGAGCCCAATAAGATATGTCAAATTTTAAACTGAAAAAACTTTCTTTTTGCGCTTGACTCCATCTCTGAGACACGAGCAAGATCTGTGAGAAGGCAGGGCCTTGTTTACACAGAGCTCATTAGAGATTCTAGGGGGGGTTTGTGGAGAGGAAGTAGAAAGCTTGAAAACAAACTTATTATTCCTTAGTGCTTTATAATGAAAAAGAAATGGAAAAATATGGATTTTATCAAATAAAATATAAAATCCACACCCCATTTTTATTACAAATCCTACACAACTGACGCCGAAGTTTAATAAATGTTCTTTATAGGCGCAGTGTTCTGATACTCTGGGTAACATTCTACCTATATGCTATACCAGTAGTAATGATCATTTATGAGTTTACAGTGGTGTAACTATAGGTGGAGGAAGCATTGGAGGAAGCAGGCCCCGCGGTCGCATTGGGTGGGACAAGGGGAGAGGAGGGCCTGGACCTGTTTCTAAAATCCCCCCTCCCCAGCCATTCTCCTACCTGACTGGGGGCAGTTAACGAGAGGTGTGAGCAGGCAGGGGGCAGGGCCAGGAAGGGGTGGATGTGCACGCTGGGCCCCTCAAAGGATAATTCTGCAGGGGGGCCAGTGCCATGTAGCAATGCTTTATGAAGCAACAAGTGCTAAGGGGTGCAGAATAACAGCCCCCTACAGCTACAGGGTCTATAAATTCCAGCAATGTGCTCTTTGGGTACTAGGAGCAAATTTCATAGCAACAAGGTAACCGGTACTTTTTTTTTAAACATTTTTCAAACTAGTAGTGTAATAACCGATTCTGGTTATCCATTTTGCCTTTTTGTCCATCAGGACCCAATAGAACCCAATGTATATGGATCCATTCCAAGGACAAAAAAATATCCAGATCAAGAAGCTGCTACGTGGTGTACGGCAAGTAAGTGACTCTCTGACATCAGGGAAGCTTAATGTATGTATGTATATCTTTATTTATAAAGCGCTACTTACATTAATACAAACAGGGGGTTATTAAGATAATAATAGATAAATACACAGTATAACAATAAATACAAGATACAGTTGCAATAAGTTAATTATTATTATTATTAACATTTATTTATAAAGCGCCAACATATCCCGCAGCGCTGTACAATAAGTGGGTTACATACATTGGACATACAGAGTAACATATAAAGCAATCAGTAACCGATACAAGAGGGGAAGAGAGCCCTGCCCAAAAGAGCTTACAATCTATTTGACTATTATTATTATTATTAACATTTATTTATAAAGCGCCAACATACCCCGCAGCGCTGTACAATAAGTGGGTTACATACATGGGACATACAGAGTAACATATAAAGCAATCAATAACCGATACAGGAGGTGAAGAGAGCCCTGCCCAAAAGAGCTTACAATCTACATTATTATTATTATTAACATTTATTTATAAAGCGCCAACATATCCCGCAGCGCTGTACAATAAGTGGGTTACATACATTGGACATACAGAGTAACATATAAAGCAATCAGTAACCGATACAAGAGGGGAAGAGAGCCCTGCCCAAAAGAGCTTACAATCTATTTGACTATTATTATTATTATTAACATTGATTTATAAAGCGCCAACATACCCCGCAGCGCTGTACAATAAGTGGGTTACATACATGGGACATACAGAGTAACATATAAAGCAATCAGTACCCGATACAGGAGGGGAAGAGAGCCCTGCCCAAAAGAGCTTACAATCTACAAGGAGAAAGGGTTGAGACACAAGGGGCCTGATTCACTAAAGTGCGATAAAAATGATCGCATGCTTTTTTGCGTTAAAAAATGCAAAATAATTTGCGCGCGATTCACCATAGTATTATCGCGTGCGAAAAATCGCCATTTTCGCATGGGTTATTTCTCGCACTAGTTTTACCGCATGAGTTAATTTCCGCGCTGAAAAGAATACGATCGCATGATTCACTATAACTTTTGCGCGCTAAATATCGCATTCGGCTATGCGAAAATTAACTCCTACTACAGGCAGGCGAAAAATTATAGAAAAGTACAGTAAATGATTTTTTTGCAATAAAATATGGACTTACAGTGTTATTTATTCAAGTCTGTGTTTCCCCTAGAGTGACGCAGCCGCCAGTTTGCAGCGAAATGTTCATTTTTAATACAGTAATTTTCTGCAAGTATTGGCGTGTATGGCTAACATGGCGTGCGTTCATTTGCGCGACTATTTCTATTTGGCTACAAGTGATGAAATGCTTCGCCAGGCATGGATTCGCAGCAAATTTTTGGACGTGCGTTGAATTTTTTTGCTGCGGATTTTTTCATGTGTTTCGCAAAACAATCCGCCAATGGCAAAACGCATGAAAAAATTTGCCACGCAAAAATTCACCGCACATACAAAAATTTATACAAGCGTCAAAAAATAATAGTGACAGCAACAATTTTTTTGCCCGCACAACATTTTTGCCGTTTCGTGGATCTTTCGAAAGATTTGCTAATTTTTCACTAAAGAAACCAGAACACATTTGCTCATCACTAGTGGCTACTATTTATAAGCATCTACCATTTATATGCTACCATTTATATACTACTATTTATATGCTACCATTTATATGATACCATTTATATGCTACTATTTATATGCTACCATTTATATGCTACCATTTATATACTACTATTTATATGCTACCATTTATATGCTACCATTTATATACACCATTTATATGCTGCGACAATTTTTATACACTATTTCTAAGCTACTATTCATATGCGGTGACTATTCGCGGGCGTAATTTAGCACATGTACCAGCAAATACCGCATTGAAATAGTCTTCGCGAGTTAAATAACGCATGCAATATCACGCGTAAAAAAGCGCGAGTATGCTTATAGTGAATCGTGCGAAAAATCGCCAAAATTAAGCCGCGGTAAAAATTTTAGCGCACAATAAAAATAGCGCACGTTTTATCGCCCTTTAGTGAATCAGGCCCTAGGTGTGGGAATAGGCATGACCAGAGTTGTGAGAGGTGTGGCACAGGGTATAAGCTTAAGAGTCAAATACACAAGAGGATGGAGGTCCCTGCCCCGTAGAGCTTACAATCTATATGGGAGGGTAACTTACAGACACAAATAGGCAAATATAAGTGCTGTAGGTGACAGTGGGGGACATTACAATATAAGTGCCAGTTCCTAGATCAGGTGCTGGGCGAGTGCTCCATAAGGGAGTCTTTAAGTTTAGTTTTAAAAATATCCTGTGCCTTTCCTCCTTTGAATGGCTGCCCCCGGGGCTACACAGCGGGGTATTTATATAAACTATAGTAGGGTTTCTGTAGCAAACACCCCAGCTGTACCGGTGCAGGAATGGCTGCCCCCGGGGCTACACAGCGGGGTATTTATATAAACTATAGTAGGGTTTCTGTAGCAAACACCCCAGCTGTACCAGTGCAGGAACGGCTGCCCCCGGGGCTACACAGCGGGGTATTTATATAAACTATAGTAGGGTTTCTGTAGCAAACACCCCAGCTGTACCAGTGCAGGAACGGCTGCCCCCGGGGCTACACAGCGGGGTATTTATATAAACTATAGTAGGGTTTCTGTAGCAAACACCCCAGCTGTACCAGTGCAGGAATGGCTGCCCCCGGGGCTACACAGCGGGGTATTTATATAAACTATAGTAGGGTTTCTGTAGCAAAACACCCCAGCTGTACCAGTGCAGGAATGGCTGCCCCCAGGGCTACACAGCGGGGTATTTATATAAACTATAGTAGGGTTTCTGTAGCAAACACCCCAGCTGTACCAGTGCAGGAATGGCTGCCCCCGGGGCAACACAGCGGGGTATTTATATAAACTATAGTAGGGTTTCTGTAGCAAACACCCCAGCTGTACCAGTGCAGGAACGGCTGCCCCCGGGGTTACACAGCAGGGTATTTATATAAACTATAGTAGGGTTTCTGTAGCAAACACCCCAGCTGTACCAGTGCAGGAATGGCTGCCCCCGGGGCTACACAGCGGGGTATTTATATAAACTATAGTAGGGTTTCTGTAGCAAACACCCCAGCTGTACCAGTGCAGGAATGGCTGCCCCCGGGGCTACACAGCGGGGTATTTATATAAAACTATAGTAGGGTTTCTGTAGCAAACACCCCAGCTGTACCAGTGCAGGAATGGCTGCCCCCGGGGCTACACAGCGGGGTATTTATATAAACTATAGTAGGGTTTCTGTAGCAAACACCCCAGCTGTACCAGTGCAGGAATGGCTGCCCCGGGGCTACACAGCGGGGTATTTATATAAACTATAGTAGGGTTTCTGTAGCAAACACCCCAGCTGTACCAGTGCAGGAATGGCTGCCCCCGGGGCTACACAGCGGGGTATTTATATAAACTATAGTAGGGTTTCTGTAGCAAACACCCCAGCTGTACCAGTGCAGGAATGGCTGCCCCCGGGGCTACACAGCAGCTTACTTATATAAACTAAAGTAGTCTTTCTGAGTCAAACACACCAGTTGTAGCAATGCAGGGCCACAGTACATTATATTGTCATTACTTTTATACACTTTCATTTTTTGGTGTTACTGTTCCTTTAAGAGAAGGAGTTTGTAAGGTAGAAGCAAACAAAGACCTATGAGTAAGGGGTTTCTCACCGATCTCTGTGAATAAAGGCAAACAAAACCTTGCTTTCAGTTTGACAACTTAACATTTAAACCAAAGGGATTATTGTGGTTTCTAGTCTGGTTCTTACCAGTAAACGTCACTTCACTAAATCCGACTTTTGTCTCCTCAAGGCAATAAAAAAATTCTTTGCATTGTCTCCATCGTCTGTGCACTCATAGCCGCAGCCATCATCATCGCCGCGCTGTGTTGGATTTATGGTAAGAATTTTAACAAAAATGAGTCCCTCTTTTCGTATCGAAATGTGCAAAATAACCTTTTTGAATTTCGACCTTTTTCCCATATGATCAGCAAAAAAAAAAAAAAATTGTCATTCAGGACCTTTTGCTTTGGTCTGAAAACATTTGTGCAAACTTTTTGTAGAATACAAGAAGCAGCTATTTTTTTATTGTTGTGCGGCGAAAAATCTCGCCCCTCAATTATTTTGATGATAAGCAAATTGTTATCGGCAGGCATGGATTCGCGGCAAAATTCCACATTTCGCCACTGGCTAATTGTTACGCAAAATTAAAACCTAAATCTGCCCCATAATTCCACATCTACATTATCTCCAGTGGGGATTCCACCCTCCCCAGTGACTGAAGCTTTGCTCCTTTGTTTACACTACAGTACCAATAGGATCAAACTGCCAAAAGCCATGTGGAGCCAACGGAACCTCTGTCCTTTGTTCCCAGTGGTGCGATGAGAAATCTGATTGTCCCAATGGAGAAGATGAGGAATCCTGTGGTACAAGTAGGTGATACTGAGACTTTTAAAGCGGATCACCGGCCCAGTACTCCAATACAATCTGCCTAATAATGGAAGAACTTTTTGTTTTAAGCTTCACACTGTGCATCAGTTTCAGATATTTCATTTCTATTAAACACAGTATTTGTGTCTGGCTGCTTTCTGTACTGCTGCTCCTACCTGTAGAGTTACATTGGGTTGAAAAAAGACCAGAGTCCATCAAGTTCAACCCTTCCAAGTAAACCCAGCACCCACAGCCTATACTTACCTATCTATACACTCACATACATAAACTATATATACAAACATTAATACTAACTGTAGATATCAGCAGGGCCGCCATCAGAAATCATGGGGCCCCTCACAACAAAATTTTCAGGGCCCTCCTCCTCCTCCCATGCCCTGCCCCCTTATGGCCCCTCCCCCAGTGACCCCTCCCATCAGAACAAAGGACACACAAACATTGGTAGCCAGTGCCCCTAAAACATTGGTAGCCAGGGCCCCCCTAATACATTGGTGCCCAGCAACAGTGCCCCCTAATACATTGGTGCCAAGAGCAGTGCTCCCCTAATACATTGGTGCCCAGCAGCAGTGCCCCCCTAGTACATTGGTGCCCAGCAGCAGTGCCCCCCTAGTACATTGGTGCCAAGAGCAGTGCCCCGTTAGTACATTGGTGCCCAGCAGCAGTGCCCCCCTAGTACATTGGTGCCAAGAGCAGTGCCCCCCTAGTACATTGCTGCCAAGAGCAGTGCCCCATTAGTACATTGGTGCCCAGCAGCAGTGCCCCCCTAGTACATTGGTGCCAAGAGCAGTGCCCCCCTAGTACATTGGTGCCAAGAGCAGTGCCCCATTAGTACATTGGTGCCCAGCAGCAGTGCCCCCCTAGTACATTGGTGCCCAGCAGCAGTGCCCCCCTAGTACATTGGTGCCAAGAGCAGTGCCCCCCTAGTACATTGGTGCCAAGAGCAGTGCCCCATTAGTACATTGGTGCCCAGCAGCAGTGCCCCCTAGTACATTGGTGCCCAGCAGCAGTGCCCCCCTAGTACATTGGTGCCAAGAGCAGTGCCCCCCTAGTACATTGGTGCCAAGAGCAGTGCCCCCCTAGTACATTGGTGCCAAGAGCAGTGCCCCCCTAGTACATTGGTGCCCAGCAGCAGTGCCCCCCTAGTACATTGGTGCCCAGCAGCAGTGCCCCCCTAGTACATTGGTGCCAAGAGCAGTGCCCCCCTAGTACATTGGTGCCAAGAGCAGTGCCCCATTAGTACATTGATGCCCAGCAGCAGTGCCCCCCTAGTACATTGGTGCCCAGCAGCAGTGCCCCCATAAGTCAGTGTGCCCCGCGGCCCCCCCTAATACATTGGTGCCCAGCAGCAGTTTTACTTCTGCTCTTCGGCGGCTTCTCCGGTGGCTTCAGCAGCATCTTCGTATCCCTCACGCGCGACGCCTCTGCTCTTCTGCCTACACGCGAATGCACACAGGCCCTTTTATAAGGTTGCACCCCGTGCGTACTGACGTCACCCGTACACACGGGGCGCAACCATCTAGCTGACCAATGACAGGGCCCGGATTTTATTAAAGGGGGCCCGAGCTACTAAGAAAACTGTAGCACCGCCGGGCCCCCTTTAAAAGTAAAAATTGCCCGGGCCCGGGACAGCTGTACCCGCTGTGCCCCCCTGATGGCGGCCCTGGATATTAGTATCACAATAGCCTTGGGTACTCTGCTTGTTCAACCTATGCACCATTGCAACAGCACAAGACTCCAATTACCTTACACGTGTAATTCTTCTTCCCTGCATTATTGTATTGGTATAAATCACGTAGTCAGGATGAGAATAGTATTGACAAATATCACTTCCCATATAAATTACATGAATGAACAAATGTATTATTTACGGATTGGGTTACATTATTGTTATGATTATTATAGTATTGTGCTGCCATAGTAGGAGATGGTGAAAATAAAGCGAGATGCCATCAGTATAAGTTTAAATTACTGTCCGCCAACCTCTTCATATTCAAAGGGGAACTTCGGCTTCCAAACCAAAATTGCTTAAAGAGCCCCACACAGCACAGAAACCCCTAATATCCCTATCCCTGTAATCTGTTCCTTCAAACAGTAGGAATAAATACCATTTTGTATGCTGAAATCCAGCTGCAAAACTGTTCTACTCTTTCTGCATCATTTGTAATCCTGGCAGGGGAGGAGGGACTAAAACACTGATGTTACACATTCTACCAACTTCCCCACAGCTTACAGACAGCATGCAGGAACTACATAACCCACAATGCATTGCACTGGGATGTTCCTTTCCTTATTGACATCACATGTGCAGCAGGGAATTGTGGGATTGGGAGGGGGCAGGCTGAGGACAGGCGACTACTGTTACATTTTATTTGAGTCACAAAGTAGTCGGGGCGGGGCTTAGGGAACAGGGGACGGGGCTTAGGGAACAGTGCGCGGGGCTTAGGGAACTGTTCCAAACCAGATTATTACATTATGAAAAGGCTGCACAAGGCATGTATCTCTAAGCTGCACATCATATAGAACCCAACTGAATTATGATTCTGCTTCTCTTCCCACAGCAGGAATAAAAGTGTCTCCGAATGACAAGTCCTGCAATGGAACAACCTGTGGTGAGTTGTGGGAGCAGACAATTGATGGCTGAAAGTGCCTGCGGTTGTTGGTGGAAGGTATAAATAAAAGCTGAGAGACATGAATGAGAAAGGAGTGAGTGAGTGGCACTGAATGGGTTGGGGGAGGAGTTAAGAATGTATGGTGGTTCCTTGTCGGTTCAGAAGAAGCTCTGACCTCCATTTGCAGTTCGACTGTACGGACCCAACTTCCAACTGCAGGCCTATTCTCCTGCAAAAGCAACATGGCTGCCGGTCTGCTATGACCAATGGAGTGACAGCAGCGGGAAGACTGCCTGCCAGGACATTGGATACAGCATGTAAGTAGTCCATGCTGTATCCCAGACACCTCCATTGTTCTTTCTAAGGCTATAATATCTATAGGTACTTTTATATTTTTTAGTTGGGATGAGTCAATTACTGGTGAAAACATTAATAAGATATTAATATGGGAGAGAAGTTGATAAATCACCGTGCCGTGCATGGTTCAACTAAAGGGATGGGTCATCTTTAAGTTCACTTTTAGTATGTTATAGAATGGCCAATTCTAAACAACTTATCAATTGGTCTTCATTATTTATTTTTTATAGTTTTTTAATTATTTGCTTTTCTCTTCTAACTCTTTGCAGCTTTCAAATGGGGGGTCACTGACCCCGGCAGCCAAAAAACTATTGCTCTGTGAGGCTCCGCAATTGTTACTTTTTATAACATATTTTTCTATTCAGCCCCTCTCCTATTCATATAGTAGTCTCTCATTCAAACCACTCAATGGTCGCTAATGTAATTTGGACCCTAGCAACCAGACAGCTGCCAAAACTGGAGAGCTGCTGTACAAAAAAAACTATAAAAACTACAAATAAAAAAATGAAGACCAATTGCAAATTGTCTGGGATTTTCAAACTGTTTCATGATCTAATTGAATCAATAGATTCTGAACACATATAGCTTTAATTCTATATCATTGCCAGTTCTGCCATGGGGCAAGGTAATAAAAACAAAAAAAAAACCGTGGCTCTGTAAAATTACCTTGTTAAATTAGGAGTCAGATTTCCAAGTCAGTAATGTAAGGCCCACCCTGGTTCAAAGGCCGAAGAGATACACTAAGGGGGTCGGCGTTGAGTTTGCCGTAGGGTTGCCACCTGTCTGATTTTGACCCAGACAGC
Source organism: Xenopus tropicalis (assembly GCF_000004195.4). Taxonomy (NCBI): domain Eukaryota; kingdom Metazoa; phylum Chordata; class Amphibia; order Anura; family Pipidae; genus Xenopus; species Xenopus tropicalis. The sequence goes on from NC_030678.2 coordinate 10,510,858, forward strand.
CAGGTTTCTCAAGGGGCTGTCTGGGTCAAAACCTTCTGCCCGGTTTCAACATTCGGAGAAACCCTCGTAATTATGTCCGACCCGCCCCTGATGTCATCATGTGACACGCAACGTCATCACGCAATGTCATCACATGTCACGCAACATCATCTTATGATGATGTTGCATGGTGACGTTGGCAGTTTTCTTGATGACGTCAGCAACGCACAGCGCTGACATCATCACGCACACGCCCCTTTCTCCAGGTTTAAGATGGGTGATCGGTGGGTGGTTTCGGCGGATTATTTTGCGTAACAGGCGAACAAAATTTGCTGCAAAAAATTTGTGGCAAAAGAATTGTCTTTCATCAAGAATTGTTTCTCGCAGCAAAAAGAATTGTCTTGCTTGTCAAATTAATTGTTACGCAAGACAATTTTTTTTTTTTGACCCAAGACATTTTTGCCATTTCGCAAATTTTTCAGTAAAGCGAAACGGGACAAATTCGCTCATCTCTAGTGGTCAACCCTAGCTTGCCAGCGCAGGCAGAAGTCCTACGGGAGTTATTCTGTATATTCCATACAATGGGCACAGCCAAGGCAGGAATGAAAGCTAAACTCTATGTTATTCCCCCTACAGGAGCACCTATTACAGCAGCACCCCCTTCTCTGCACCCTCAAATAATGGATATTTCATGCTCCAATCCAATAATGTGACGGGCAAACTGTACAACAATCTTCAATACAGGTATTTTTTTTTTACCCTTTATTGCAAGTGATCTTTTTCTTTTTTATATACTCCTTCAGCAAAAGCTCTTGTTAGTGCAATGAATTTAAAAGCAATGAAAGCTTAGTACAGGGATAGACAATTAAGGCTGCCACCTTGCCGCCCAATCAGATTATAACTATAGAGATACAGGCCTTTTGGGATGGGGGTTATCGCCCTGACAGGTTTGTTTGTTTTTAAAAACCTGTCCAATAAATATTTGGCCAATTTTTGGATATCTATTGGGTAGCCCTGTCAGAGTGCCCCATACATGGTTTTATGCAGTTGCACCAAATAGCCAGCAGAGGGAGCTCACTACAAAGCAGTAATGGAAAATGAAGCTTATGCTGGAGACATGACATGCCAGACTGGTTTATGGAATTTCCCTGTACATGCTATGAACATACTGTGTCACGACATACCTTGTCTAACAGCTGCCATACTTAAAGGGGTTGTAAACCCAACCATGATGCTGTCTCACTGCGCCCCCTAGTTTTGCTATAGAAGTTGCCAAAAAGCACAATTATAGATGCATAAAAATTCACCAATGAGAACTCATAGATTCAGCTTTGACTATTTATTATATAAATGCCAAAGGGAGAGAATATGAATTTAGGCATCATTTCATTCTGTAAATCTGCTGTTCTTATAGGGTTATGATGTATAGTAGAAGATGTTTTGATTAACCCTATGAATTTTATTTCAGTGCTACCTGTGCCTCTGGGAATATAGTTTCATTGCGCTGTATAAGTAAGTTATCAAAGTTGAAGTTTTGTAATTTACCTCTCTCAATTTGTTTTAGGTCTAAAGCTCCCGTGTGTAATAAAAGGCACTAAGTTTGCCCAGGAGCAGTAACCCATAGCACCTCCTGGGCAAACGTAGTGACTTTCATTAAATAAGCCCACTAATCTATTCTTTTTTCCATAACACAGACAAATATTGCCATCAGTCAATTATCTTGCTAAACAAGTGAAAGATAAATGCTGATTGGCTGCTATAGGCAAGGGCAACTTTTCTGCATAACCAGGGCCAGATTTCCCATTAGGCACCTTAGGCACTTGCCAGGGGCAATCTAGTGTCAGGTACCCAGTCCCAAATACAGGTATGGGAAGCCCATCTCCCATAGACTCCATTATAGGCAAATAATTCTGTTTTTTAAAAATGATTTCCTTTTTCTCTGTAACAATAAAACAGTACCTGTACTTGATCCCAACTAAGATATAATTACCCCTTATTGGGGCAGAACAGCCCTATTGGGTTTATTTCATGGTTAAATGATTCCCTTTTCTCTGTAATAATAAAACAGTACCTGTACTTGATCCCAACTAAGATATAATTACCCCTTATTGGGGGCAGAACAGCCCTATTGGGTTTATTTCATGGTTAAATGATTCCCTTTTCTCTGTAATAATAAAACAGTACCTGTACTTGATCCCAACTAAGATATAATTACCCCTTATTGGGGGCAGAACAGCCCTATTGGGTTTATTTAATGGTTAAATGATTCCCTTTTCTCTGTAATAATAAAACAGTACCTGTACTTGATCCCAACTAAGATATAATTACCCCTTATTGGGGGCAGAACAGCCCTATTGGGTTTATTTCATGGTTAAATGATTCCCTTTTCTCTGTAATAATAAAACAGTACCTGTACTTGATCCCAACTAAGATATAATTACCCCTTATTGGGGCAGAACAGCCCTATTGGGTTTATTTAATGGTTAAATGATTCCCTTTTCTCTGTAATAATAAAACAGTACCTGTACTTGATCCCAACTAAGATATAATTACCCTTTATTGGGGGCAGAACAGCCCTATTGGGTTTATTTAATGGTTAAATGATTCCCTTTTCTCTGTAATAATAAAACAGTACCTGTACTTGATCCCAACTAAGATATAATTACCCTTTATTGGGGGCAGAACAGCCCTATTGGGTTTATTTAATGGTTAAATGATTCCCTTTTCTCTGTAATAATAAAACAGTACCTGTACTTGATCCCAACTAAGATATAATTACCCTTTATTGGGGGCAGAACAGCCCTATTGGGTTTATTTAATGGTTAAATGATTCCCTTTTCTCTGTAATAATAAAACAGTACCTGTACTTGATCCCAACTAAGATATAATTAATTCTTATTGGAGGCAAAACAATCCAATTGGGTTTATTCAATGTTTAAATTAAGTTAAGGACTTAAGTTATGGAGATCCAAATTACGGAAAGATCCCTTATCCGGAAAACCCCAGCTACTGAGCATTCTGGATAACAGGTCCCATACCTGTACTGTAAAATTTATTGGAGCAGATGCAGTGCATCCAGATCACGGATCAGATCAGATCACTTCATTGTGATTTCAGAGGCCCACTATCTAGGTCCCCATTTAGTAATAATCCAGCTCTGTGTATAACCAGTAGGGTAACTACAGATAGCTGGGGCCCCCCACCACAATAAACCTTCAGGGGGGACCTGCTCCCAGCTACATGCATGCCACGCTGCCCCCCAAAGAAGAAGTTTACATATTTGAGGTTTATAAAAATTCAGGCTACAAATGCCAAGTGGATAATAAACATTATAGGAAGCAATGAGAGAATAAAATGGCGGCTGGCAACATATTAACCCATATTCACCATTCACAGAAGGAAATGGTAAAACTTCCCTTTAATAAAGCCGTTGTGAGATCCCATAAAGATTTTACAGCGTTGATTTGGTATTCTGAGAACAAAATAAATTTACTGTTAGAAAGGAACTACTGAAGGTCAAGTGACCCAACTGTGGGTGCCCTGGCTCTCTTTTGTCAGTCAGCCTGGCTAATAGTTTCAGTGCAGAGGCCATGACTGGGATCAACACATTATTAGACACCTCCAGATCTCCAGATATCTCAGATGAAACCAGGAATTCCCATCAGGGGCAACTGAATCATTTTGAAGGACTCTATGGTGTATATCTGGGTCCAGGAAAATGCTCTTCAAGTAGACGTTTCAAGGAAGAAGTGAGTTTATATATTAGGTACTGCCGCAATAGTAACATAGTACGTTAGGTTGAAAAAAGACATATGTCCATCACGTTCAACCATAATGCCTATATATAACCTGCCTAACTGCTAGTTGATCCAGAGGAAGGCAAAAACCCCATCTGAAGCCTCTCTAATTTGCCCCAGAGGGGAAAAAATTTCTTCCTGACTCCAAGATGGCAATCGGACCAGTCCCTGGGGCACCTTGTTCTAAGAGCTATCTCCCCTACCCCTGTATTCCCTCACTTGCTAAATACCCACCCAGCCCCTTCTTATACCTATCTAATTTATCAGACATTACGACAATGTATTGCCTGGTCTAACAGTTTATTTTATGTAATTGCAGATTGTGGTTTATCTACAAAAGTGGACAGCAGGATAGTAGGGGGCACGCCTGCTTTAGTGGGAGACTGGCCGTGGCAAGCGCAACTTCTGAAGCTAGTCGGTACTAGCACCTATCTATGTGGCGGATCCATCATCACACCATACTGGATAGTGACTGCTGCTCACTGCGTATATGGGTATGTTCTGTGTATGTTTAGGTGCATTCACTGGAGGGTAAACTCCTACTGCGACCATTCATTTGTCTATAGCCAACTCTGAAGTGGACATGGCCACTTTGGGACATTCACAAGACCAGACTTGTCTATAGCCATTCAGCATATTAAGCCGTAATAGTGACAGTTCCAAGTCCAAAGTGTCTTCATCAATGTGGACACTGAAATACTCTTACACATCCTCTGTTCAGTTGGTGCTAAAATATTAACACACGGGTACAAAGCACAAAGGAACCCTTTTCTAAAGCCCTAATCACAATGATTGTTTTTTTTTAGTGATGCCAAATGCTAGAGGGGCATGGGGAAAATGCTTTCTCTATGGCAGGGGTTCCTAAACTGTAGGGCTGAGCACCTAGGGGAGCCAGGGCAGAGGCTAGGGAGCCCCAATGGAAGGCCAGTTAGGGTGAAATTTGTGGAGAGTGTTTGTTTGATCTCCTGAATATTTATATTTGGAACTATAGCTATAAGACGTCAATACTTTCATATCTTCAAGGTTGTACTTACAGGGGCCTTAAGGAGAGTCAAGCCAGAAAATTACTGCTATATGGAGTCTCACATATATTTAGAGCCACAAAACATCTAAATAAATGTGGGGCAAAGAGTCAGGCTAAATTACTTTGACAAAGTCCATTGCCTTATACACAAGTTTAATGGAAGCATCACACACCAGGGGATATTTGCTAAAGGGTGTAAAAATGAATTTGACACAACTTTCACCATTCTAGCCCATCTTCAAACCTCGTTTTCATTAGGATGTCTTATTTGTGTATTTTCTTGTATTTTTTTTAGGTCTACTTCTACTCCTTCTATTTTTAAAGTATTTGCTGGAACACTGAGCATACAGAGTTATTCTTCCTCAGGCCGTTTGGTGGAAAGAGCCCTCGTGCATCCCAACTATACCTCAAACACACAAAACTATGATGTTGCTCTGCTGAAGCTCACAGCTGGACTGGTATTTACTAGTACGTATTGGTCCTATTTTGTCATGTAAACAGTTCAAAAGTAGCACGAGCAATACTTTGTATAGGGTTTGATCTCAGTCTCCATTTCACACATGATGTTTAGTGTTGTGACTAGAGATCAATTGATCCCTGGTACAAACTGCTGTGGGTCTTAATCCTTAATCCTGCCCCTTATGTCCCCTGTTCCTCAACACCCTGATACAGAAAGGCACTTTAGTTCCTGCTTTTTGTGGTGCTTTGTGGGATCTCTTGACAAGCACCAGTTGCCTTTATACATGCATAAAGTGGTATGGAGAAAAGGTGTTCTTCGAGTCTCATAAACCACGACTTAAGGTGGACTGTTGGCTTCCCAATAAAGAATAGCTATTGCGCACAGATGGAATACAACATAACCACAGACCATCTCTGCTCCCCCTTTAGGAAAGGGAAACATGGAGTTGTATTTCCATTTTACCATTTGGTACCAGTTCAGTCCCACAACCAATCCAGTGGGTTATACTTTATAATTCCTTGCCATGGATTAGAGCCACCTCTTTACAAGCAATTGATTCGGGTGATGGTTGCTACACTGAAGAAGAGAAGAAGCAATATTTACCCATGCCTCACCACACTTGAGCTTTACAATGGATCTAAGGACAATATTGATACAAAAAACATCAACAACAACTCTTTAATGAGGTTTTGCTTCTGTAAGTAAGGCCCAAAGTCTATGACAGTACGCAAGTTCTAAATTCTTTCTACGGTTTTCTTCAGACCTATGTTTTAAGATAAGTTCTTATCAGCTATTTGACTCCCTAATCCCTCACTAACAAGGATAATGCATCCTTACTTAATTGTGAGAGGTCATTGTTTCTTAACCTCTTTTCTCAAGGCATCCAGATTAATTCTGCTCGTTTTATTAATGGAGATCATGGAGAAATTATATAAATAGCAGGGGAATTAATTTTGGGTCTTCTTAGTCTACCCATAGACTAAGAATTCTTTAGAAAGAACTGTCCACTACATTTGGTAGAAATGTTGAATTTTTGAAAAATATTTGTACATAATTATGTTTTTATAAATCAAATTTAATGATGTTTCTAGCACAATTCCTCATATCTGTCATGTACAGTTTTTATTGTTGATATTTTGTTCCTCAGCCAATCTCAGACCTGTATGTTTACCTAACGTTGGGATGCCCTGGTCAGGTGGACAACCATGTTGGATATCGGGATGGGGAACAACATCAAGTGGAGGTAAGTCAAAGAACATTTGTTAGTGATGGGTTGTATGTTCATGATCCTGATGACTACTAAAAAAGACCACACATTGTTTTTCATAATGGGTACAAGACTATAACTTTTCAATAATGAAATGTAACCTTCAATTGCCACTGGATTCCCAGTATGTTGGTTATTTTCAGTGTGTGGTTGCAAACATATCTGAGCAAAATCAGTGCAAGAAGCAAACAAAGGCTTTCTAGCAGGCAGTGATGGACAACTGGTTGCCTGGATCCCCCATACGGGGAGGTCATATGGGGCTTCCAGGCCACCAGTTGTTCATCACTGCCATGTGAAAACTACATAAATTATACTGGATGGTTCCCTTTGTTTATTTTTAAGTGTAGACTTCTAAAATTCAGGTTGTATCTTTGCATTGAGCCTTACAAAACTGAATTACTAATGCTCTGAGCTTGTGCAGCATCATGGACCCTGGGGAAAGGTTTCACCAAGATCATATAGATATGAACCTACAAAGGGCAGTAGTGATGAGCAAATGAGTATGGACCCCAGGGAAAGGGTTCACCAAGATCATATAGATATGAACCTACAGAGGGCAGTAGTGATGAGCAAATGAGTATGGACCCCAGGGAAAGGGTTCACCAAGATCATATAGATATGAACCTACAGAAGGCAGTAGTGATGAGCAAATGAGTATGGACCCCAGAGAAAGGGTTCACCAAGATCATATAGATATGAATCTACAGAGGGCAGAAGTGATGAGCAAATGAGCATGGACCCCAGGGAAAGGGTTCACCAAGATCAAATAGATATAAACCTACAGAGGGCAGTAGTGATGAGCAAATGAGCATGGACTCCAGGGAAAGGGTTCACCAAGATCATATAGATATGAATCTACAGAGGGCAGTAGTGATGAGCAAATGAGTATGGACCCCAGAGAAAGGGTTCACCAAGATCATATAGATATGAATCTACAGAGGGCAGTAGTGATGAGCAAATGAGCTTGGACCTCAGGGAAAGGGTTCACCAATATCATATAGATATTAATCTACAGAGGGGGGTAGTGATAAGCAAATGAGCATGGACTTATTTGACACAACCGCAACTTTTTTGCTCATCACTAGAAGGCAGATTTAAAGTCATGATTTATAACTATTATAAGACTGGGGTAACTCTGAATTTGTAGAATAAAGGGGCAATATACCCCCTTGCTCCTCTTGAGTTCAGTCAATAGAGCTTGTGGATATTGTTGGCTATGGTTTTTGGTTTTCGGCTAAAGAAGGCAAACAGGGAAATTGTTGCTATTCAATGTTTGGTCCTTTCAAGGTAGATAATTAAAGAATATACACCCCCTTTGCCCTTTGTTATGACTGTTTTCTTAGTAAGAGTCTATTATGCAAGGGGAATTCATCTTCGGTAATCTAATTATCTACCTCACAAGGACCAAGTATACTCAGATCCACGCCATTTAAATGTATCCAATGTTGATGGTGCTATGAAGTCTATCTTCTCCCTTTGTGCCACAGGCAGTATTGCTACTACTCTAATGGCAGCTTCAGTGCCTCTTATCTCCTCCACCACATGTAACCAAGCTGCTGTGTATGGTGGAGCCATCAGTCCTACCATGATGTGTGCTGGGTATCTCAGCGGAGGAACAGACACTTGCCAGGTAAGGTCAACAATGATTAGTTCAGGTAATTCATTCAAAATTATAGAACTATACAGATTCTTTCTCACTTGCTGCAGGAGGAACATTTGAGTGGCATTGGAAAACTGAAGCAATACTTAAGCCTTTCTACTGGCAATTGCCTTTGTTGCTTTTCGAAAAGGCATTTTGTAGCAATTAGTCACCCATGGTAGATGAGTTCTATCGCAGCCAACTAAATCATTTGTGGAACATAAGCCTTATGTTTAAGTTTAGATCCCCTTTAAAGGCCGGTGTTCGACAAAAGGAGTCCTTTGTACTGATACGTACAACTATATGAAATCTAAATGCTACAGTTGCATCAGGAAATCAGCTCTACCTATGTTGTCTTTGGTGAGAGATCCCATTCCTAACTTATTGTATTCAGGAGGTGCACCTAGTTATCTTCTCTTCCATGGCCACTAGCACTAACCCCAACATGGCCACAAGAAGACATTCTTTACAAAGACCCTACTACTTCTGTGGTCCCTCATTAACTTAGGGGTGCTTTCATATCCTATCCATTAAGCCTGACCTAAATGCTAGTGGCATGCACTATGGGACCTATTTACTAAAGGACGAATGTTAAATTTTGGAATATTATCACCAAGAATGTTAATTCACTATGACATGAACATTTTACTAAAAAAGGCAAGAATATTTGTGTATAGAGATATGAATGTTCTCCTTGTTGCCTGTTTGTTGTCTTCAGGGTGACAGCGGTGGCCCTCTGGTTACCAAAACCAACTCCTTGTGGTGGCTTGTTGGTGACACAAGCTGGGGATATGGATGTGCCACAGCCAATAAACCTGGAGTGTATGGGAATGTTACGGTCTTCTTGGAATGGATATATTTGCAGATGCAGGTAACAAACATATAGTTTGGGTTATAAAAGCAGGTCCGGAATTAGGAGTAGGCAGTTGGGTGCAACTGGAGAGGACACGATTCCAGGAGAAAAACATTTTTTTGCACAGTTTAAACCAATTCCCGCCATACTAGGCCCTCTGCATTTAGCACACAGGTTAGGGGGGCTGGCATCAAATGGCTGCAAAAAAGGGGGAATGGCAGCAAGCTGATGAGTGGTGGACAATAGTAGGGTTTTTATGTTTTTTATTAAAAAACTTCACAAGAAAGAATTAACATAACTCAGACAGACATGCCGGCCAATAATTGCAACTTACAACCAAAATTCACCCCCCCCAGTCCACTGGCCAAATGTCCTGATGAAGAACCTGACAAATGGACAAAAGCAGTCTCAGCCCTAGGAAGAGTCTATGCCTATGCCATGGATTTCCGGAAGAGGACGATGGAAAATCAAAACTATTTACATCCATAGGAATTTGTTGCTCCCAGGGGTCTGAAGGAGCAAAACCCAAAATAGTGAGCTTGGCAGGTCCAGAAAGCTCCAAGTCCCATGTAAGATGGTGTCTGGGGTGGTAGTTGGCTTCAGGCAAACTTGAGTGCCTGTATCTCTTGCCCCAGGTCTGTGGGATGTCTGTCAGCCACAGTTGTTGCTGAAAGGTTCCCCTGTATTATTAATGCTGGCACTCTATATGCCCCAAAGAATGTTTAGCTCACATTTTACTATTGTGTAACTGTAGACAGTAATATTCTACAGCAAATTGTCAGTTTTCATAATTTATTCTGGCTTTTTAAATTGAATCTTTGTTTTAGAGTGCAATTTAACCTGCCATCTCCTTGCCAGGGGACTTATTACCCTAGAAACTGGGATCTGACAGAAGTCAGAGTGGTGGATGAATAGTGGAAGGCTGAAAGAGAAGCATAAGAAATACAAACAATAAAAATAACAATACAAATTGAAGCTTCAAACTCCATCTAGTTTTTGATTGCCAGGGTCAGTGACCCAAGAACCAGATAATGGTTACAGGTGCAGGTTGGAAAAAGGCAGAAAGGGGCAGGGGATTTATTTAAGAACCACTGGATTCTTTCCACTTGCATTTAACCTACTAAGTGCATGGTTCTCTTTTTGATTTGTCCACCCATAGACAAATACTTTTGTACCCACTAAATAGCACCCAGATGCACTTACTGGTCACTTATCTTTTGCAGACATACCCTTAATGAAATGGACATCACAGACAGAAGAAGAGACCATGAAAAATGACAATTGTTATTTGCTCCTCTGCTTTTTACTGGAATCAGATATCGACCATGTCACAGGAGAAGTAATTTACAGAGAATTCATACATTATATATACATTATATATTATAAGTATGGAATTATTTGCCTTACCAAGGACCTTCACGAATTTATTAAATAGCAATGACCTTCTAGAATTCTAATCAAGTTGGCTGAAAATAAGAGACTCCGGCTACCAACCAGTGGCAACTTACCATAATAGCAAACAGGATGGTCGCCCAGGGCCCAAAGTTAGAAGGGGGGCCCAGAAGTGGCAAAAGTAAGCTAAGCTTGGGCAAGGGAGGAGCTGGGACAGGGAACTGGGAAGGATCAGTGAAGAGGCGGGAACAACCCAGGGCTGCAGTGGAGGTTAATCCACTCCTGGCTTAGGATCTAATACCCGAGAAATGGTTTAAATTAAATGGGGACCATTTATGGACACTTTTAAATGGTGCATACTTATGTGGGGTGTCAGGGGCATTTTTTTTGTGTTTGTAAATTCAATTTCTTTATGAAATAAACTTTAAAAATAATAAATCCCAAAACCTTTGACAGGTGAGCTCTCAGTATCAGGGCTAAACAACTTCAGATAGGCTCTATGTAGAAGTAGCAGTAGATATAGCCATGTATGGGGAGTAGATAGCCTCTGTGTAGAAGTAGCAGTAGATATAGCCATGTATGGGGAGTAGATAGGCTCTGTGTAGAAGTAGCAGTAGATATAGCCATGTATGGGGAGTAGATAGCCTCTGTGTAGAAGCAGCAGTAGATATAGCCATGTATGGGGAGTAGATAGGCTCTATGTAGAAGTAGCAGTAGATACAGTCATGTACGGGGAGTAGATAGGCTCTGTGTAGAAGTAGCAGTAGATATAGCCATGTATGGGGAGTAGATAGGCTCTGTGTAGAAGTAGCAGTAGATATAGCCATGTATGGGGAGTAGATAGGCTCTGTGTAGAAGTAGCAGTAGATATAGCCATGTATGGGGAGTAGATAGGCTCTGTGTAGAAGTAGCAGTAGATATAGCCATGTATGGGGAGTAGATAGGCTCTATGTAGAAGTAGCAGTAGATATAGCCATGTATGGGGAGTAGATAGGCTCTGTGTAGAAGTAGCAGTAGATATAATCATATATGGTGAGTAAATAGGCTCTGTGTAGAAGTAGCAGTAGATATAATCATATATGGTGAGTAGATAGGCTCTGTGTAGAAGTAGCAGTAGCAGGGTCTCTCCTCCTTGACCACCAAGGCACACCTCTTTCCTCAGGGTCCACTTTTTCTCTACTAATGGTTCCCTTGCCCCAGACTCCCAGGCATCACCCACCCTCCTCCTACACTGAGTTCAATGGAACCTAGCATCTATCCTTCTCTTTATAAACTTGGGTAACCCCACCTGACATCCTGGGTCAAGAGGGAATCCCCACCCTCCTCTAGGTACAGTATGCCTACATCTGAATGGGGGCAACCTCCCAATACTGTTCCCAACCCAGAGCTGTTACCAGAGTAGACAAATAAATAAAATCCCCACCCCCTTAAAGATTGTTAAAGTCATACCTCATAGTTTACAGTAAAAATACTGTATCTTTAATCTCTTTACGTATTTCTACCCTATTCCTGTAAGCAGAAAAGCTTAATAAACTGCCAGCATTTCCAAAAAGGAAGAACAAAGTAATAGGAAAGGAGCAAAAGCATGACATGATAGTGCAGCTCTAACTGTAACAGGAAGTAGTATGGGAGCAAAAGGCAGAACTCTCATTGGCTGATGGGGCCTAGCATGTATGTGTGCCTTGGCTTGTTTGTGTGCACTGTGAATCCTATGATCCCAGGGGGGCGGCCCTTATTGCTTAAAATGGCAGTTTCCTATTTAGGATTACCCAATAGCACATACTGCTAAAAAAGTATATTTTTATGAAAATGGTTTATTTAGCTGAAGCAGGGCTTTACATATGAGCTGTTTATGCAATATATTTTTATAGAGACCTACATTGTTTGGGGGTATAGTTTCCCTTTAAAAACATTTTCCACGGCTTATTCAGAACATAAACAAGTTCTAAAAATAGCCTAAACCAGTTCTGTTCTGCAAAGGCACTTTTTGTTCACGGATAAGGAAAAAGTCTTTGTGTTGTTGCTGTGATTGTCAAATGGATGAAACACTTGCGATTGTTCTCAAAGAACCTGAGATAGACACGGCATTTTGAGGGTTATTTTGACTATAATTAACTTGGACAGTGGAAATTCTATTGTATCCTCGTGTATATCCATATCAGCCGTGTTCAGAGCAGATACAATTACCTGCACTATTTTTGGTGTTTATTTTAGAGAACAGAGAAGAATAGCACAGTAGTAGAAAGTTTTGTTAAATACAAGATCACCTTCCCCTGGTTCTTCGAAAGACTTGTCGTTGGACAAGCAGTGGCATATCAATCAAAGGGTGAGAATAAATACACAAAAAGGGTGAGAATAAGTTCACTTCTATAGGATTATATTGTAGGGACCTGTTTCTTAAATGGGGAATTCTAATCACCCTTTGTTAAATGCAATGCTAAAAACAATAGAAATGTAAATAAAAAGCTGTAGAGTTCCCCTATGGTGAACAATGGTGAACTCTATTTTCGGCCTTTGACACATTTGCCTATAAAGCTTATCATATGTGCCAGGATTTGGTTTTGGAGCTTCTGCTGCTTGTGTGTCTGGGCATGTATACCAGGTTGGGGGGTAAATTTAGACAGTTCATCCTGTGATCTTGGAGGAATTATCTGTTTGAACCTATCAAATGGAACAAGTCAGCACAGTCAATTGACCAACAGAAGGTTGACGTTCACGTGTATGACCATTTGTACAGTTTCAGTCCCCAGTCTGCCAGATACCAATGGGAGGATGCCCACCGCATTTAGTTAGAATTTCTTCTTCTTAGCTGTTCTATTGTTCTTACATTTGGGTATAATGACACATCTCAAAGTGAAGTCAAAATATACATCAATCCTCACAAACAATGTAAATGAGTCTCAGTAGAGTAGCATTATGCATGTGCTGAGAGGCAAGTGCGGGATACCCACATGTGTAAAATGCTTGTGTAGGGAAATGGTAAATTGTACCTTTTCTAACTCTGTGGTCCCCTAGTTATATGCACAGCTATAAAGGGTCCTTAATGTAATGGGAAGTAAGTCCCTTTTTCCTGGGTCATATCATGACCATTTGCAGTTCCACAGTTTGGCCATAAGGTGGCACTGTGGTATGTGCTGAGCAGCCATGAGGCTGGAGGCCATTTTGTGAAGCTCTCTGTCTGAACAAGTAGGCAGAGAGATATTGTGGAATCTGGGAATAGTTAGGTCCAGACAGAATAGGCAGCTCCTGTTATAGGTCACACTAGGTGTGATAGACAGGCAGGGCTATTTAGTGAGCATCTTCTGGCTCCGACAAGGAATTGTAAAGGGATTATATTCCTGGGTATAATACTGCCCAGAGTAGGGTTAACAGTGTACAGACCTAGGGTTAGATAGTGATCACCCAGGTTCCACTGGAAGCCATAACCTGAAAGCTGGGAGTTAACCCATTGTGCCCTGCGGGGAGAGAGGCATTGTGACCATTCATTGTAAGTACTGCCTATGCTGTGAGATGCTACTACCTACCTATTCTGTGCTGTAGTTACTCCTAAGTGGCTGTGTAAATAAACAGTTCATTGTTTCAACATTAAGAACCACTGGCGCCCATTTCTTGAGAGATACAACAATTATCTACCTGGCCTCCATATCAAGCGAGGGTTCACCCCTGAAGGATACAGTCTCATCCTGGGTAAAATAGTGTGTTGTTTGTGGTAAACAGAAGGGCTAATTTACCATAATCTCACACTTGCTAGCTACCGGGCTCTGACTGTGTCTGGATTTGTGCTCCAAGACTTGAGCTACCTTGTATTTCAGGCAATTATTGTGGGTCCAGCATCTCACCTTGTACAGAACAGAATCACATGAAAACCTATTAAGCATGAAATAAATAACACAGTGGGAAACTTCCCCATCTATTGACCAAAGTCTTGGCTCTGGAGGAGGGCTCTGCTTACGTTCTTACAGCAGTACCTTGACGCTTCCACCCTGATCATCTTGGATGGAGACTTCATCAAGCTCCTTAATCCTGCAAACAGATCAGGTCATTTCTTTGAAAAACATGAAAATCACTTTTTGAAGAACATGCAGCAGCAGGTAGATATGGTTGATGTTGTATCCCATTATGCCCTAGTAGGTAACAATTGTTTTCCAGCAACACCAACATGCGCAAACCCTATATTTGTGCTACATTTAGCATATCACCATTAGTGGGCTAAAAATAACTTTGCAAATTGATGGTTTGACTGGTCTATAGTGGTGGAAGAACCGACCGACACCCTATAGCCTGCCTATTACAATATATCACTTTGTAAATAAGCAAGATGTAACCTAGAGCACTTTCATAGAATTTCTTTTTATGGAAGATCTTTGTGCTTAAGGAAATATTACACCCTAAAACCAGAACTGCTGCGTCATATGTAGTACAGTGGGAAAAGAAGCTGAATGTTCTTGTAGTGAATGATGACTGGAAACACACGTGGGAAAATATGACTAAATCTTAAATCAGTGTACAGGTATGGGATCCCTTATCTGAAAACCCGTTATCCAGAAAGCTCCGAATTACGGAAAGCCCGTCTCCCATAGACTCCATTTTAATCAAATAATTCAGAATTTTAAAACTGATTCCCTTTTCTCTGTAATAATAAAACAGTACCTGTACTTGATCCCAACTAAGATATAATTACCCCTTATTGGGGGCAGAACAGCCCTATTGGGTTTATTTAATGGTTAAATGATTCCCTTTTCTCTGTAATAATAAAACAGTACCTGTACTTGATCCCAACTAAGATATAATTACCCCTTATTGGGGGCAGAACAGTCCTATTGGGTTTATTTCATGGTTAAATGATTCCCTTTTCTCTGTAATAATAAAACAGTACCTGTACTTGATCCCAACTAAGATATAATTACCCCTTATTGGGGGCAGAACAGCCCTATTGGGTTTATTTAATGGTTAAATGATTCCCTTTTCTCTGTAATAATAAAACAGTACCTGTACTTGATCCCAACTAAGATATAATTACCCCTTATTGGGGGCAGAACAGCCCTATTGGGTTTATTTAATGGTTAAATGATTCCCTTTTCTCTGTAATAATAAAACAGTACCTGTACTTGATCCCAACTAAGATATAATTACCCCTTATTGGGGCAGAACAGTCCTATTGGGTTTATTTCATGGTTAAATGATTCCCTTTTCTCTGTAATAATAAAACAGTACCTGTACTTGATCCCAACTAAGATATAATTACCCCTTATTGGGGGCAGAACAATCCTATTGGGTTTAATTAATGTTGTATTGAATTTTTAGTAGACTTAAGGTATGGAGATCCAAATTATGGAAAGACCCCTTATCCGGAATACCCTTTGTCCTGAGCATTCTGGATAACGCATCCTATACCTGTATTGGAAAATGAAACCGTATGAAGTATTATGGCCCTGATATATAGGGTCCATTGTGCAGCCCCCCATGTTATAGAAAATGTGAAAAGTGAGGCATGATGCCTCCTCCAGTTTTCAGGGAAACGGTAGTTTTCAGAAAGTAACGGTTACGTGCGTATTAGCGTGTGCTAATATAACGTGCTATGAAATAACGCATAAATATATTGCATGGTTTAAAATATCACTTAAAAATATGTCATCGCATGATAAATAACAACAATAGCATCGCTTCTTAACCTTTTTAGTGCCACAGGACGTAGAATCTACGTCCTGGGTACTAAAGGACCAAAGTGCCACAGAACGTAGATTCTACGTCCTGGGGCACTTCCGGGTTTGGGAGCGGAGAAGCGGCTTTTCAAGCCGCTTCTTCGCTCCCCGCTCGTTCCCCAGCCTCCAGACACAAGTCAGAGGTGGGGAACGAGTGGCCCCTGGGGCGCGATCGCCCAGGGGCCCCATAGGAAATGTCAGGACACGCTGTCTATGCGTGCCTGACATTTCCTGCTCTCCCTTCCCTCCCCCCTGGCCCCCCTTCTCATACTCACAGATCGGCGTCGCAGGAAGAAGCTGCAGCGTCTCCTGGGTCCTTCCTCCCACCTTCACACGATGTCTGTGCCTGCTTGTCCCAGGTAAGTGTAAAAAAACACACATACACACACATAATACACTAATACACACTTATACTCACACTTACACACAAACACATACATTTTGGGTAGTTGTTGGGTTTCACACATTCAGAACAGTTACACTTACACATACTTACTTGCACACTCACTTGCACACTCGCACACATGCACAAAAAACACATTTTACCATGTGTACACACTCACTTACACACACTTATGTAATTTTGTATTTTTTTTTTTTTTTCTATCGCATCGTTTTTATTCTTGCCTGAAAAAAATGTTTTATTGCCTTTGCGGATAGCGTATTCGCTAACCGCACTGCGCAATACCTTTTGTGTATTATTTTGGTGTTTCTACTACATGTTCTGTGATTTTGGTGCATTTTTGGGTTTTTTACTGCATGTTTAGCCATTTTATAGCATTTTCAGTTATGCATAGTTGTTGTTCGCTTGACTTTGTCTGTAAAACTTATTTGCCCAAGCCAAAATACTCAAACTGTTATTCTGCCTGCAGATATTATTAGGCAAAAAAAAAAAATGATTTTAGTGATTTCTTTTTTATTTTTATCAATTTTAGGGCTTTTTACATTGTTCTTTGTTACTTGTCTTTGCACATGGACATTTTGTCTGCTGTATTTCAATTTGGCATCCTCTGTACCCCACATAGTTTGGTAAATCTATTCATATTGGGCATCAAACTGTTCAGTAGACCCCTGGCGTTCATAGTTAGAATGTTTTATGTTGATACGTTACTAAATGTGGGGGTACATAATGGGGTAAAATGCAAGCTTTGTGACAATTTTCAGAAATGTCATAAAAACCGTTCTGTTTAGCATAGCTTTGTAGTTTGGTAGTTTGCAGTAGAAAGATGTATTTACCCATTTTTGTTTTGTCAGAATGTGTACTTTCGGAAAATATATGGTTTTCTAGGGTCTCTGTACTGTTAGGGGATCTTATGCCGCATAATACACATACCGGGTGCAAAAACTGCATGAGCCGGAGCGTCTTATGTGAAAATTCATATGCACTATTTTTACTTGGGTGCCCCTGTACCCCACATAGTTTGGTAAATCTATGCATATAGGGCATCAAACTGTTCAGTAGGCCCCTGGCGTTCATATTTAGAATGTTTTATGTTGATACGGTACAAAATGTGGGGGTACATAATGGGGTAAAATGCAAGCTTTGTGACAATTTTCAGAAATGTCATAAAAACCGTTCTGTTTAGCATAGCTTTGAAGTTTGGTAGTTTGCAGTAGAAAGATGTATTTACCCATTTTTGTTTTGTCAGAATGTGTACTTTCGGAAAATATATGGTTTTCTAGGGTCTCTGTACTGTTAGGGGATCTTATGCCGCATAATACACATACCGGGTGCAAAAACAGCATGAGCCGGAGCGTCTTATGTGAAAATTCATATGCACTATTTTTACTTGGGTGCCCCTGTACCCCACATAGTTTGGTAAATCTATGCATATAGGGCATCAAACTGTTCAGTAGGCCCCTGGCGTTCATATTTAGAATGTTTTATGTTGATACGGTACAAAATGTGGGGGTACATAATGGGGTAAAATGCAAGCTTTGTGACAATTTTCAGAAATGTCATAAAAACCGTTCTGTTTAGCATAGCTTTGTAGTTTGGTAGTTTGCAGTAGAAAGATGTATTTACCCATTTTTGTTTTGTCAGAATGTGTACTTTCGGAAAATATATGGTTTTCTAGGGTCTCTGTACTGTTAGGGGATCTTATGCCGCATAATACACATACCTGGTGCAAAAACTGCATGAGCCGGAGCGTCTTATGTGAAAATTCATATGCACTATTTTTACTTGGGTGCCCCTGTACCCCACATAGTTTGGTAAATCTATGCATATAGGGCATCAAACTGTTCAGTAGGCCCCTGGCGTTCATATTTAGAATGTTTTATGTTGATACGGTACAAAATGTGGGGGTACATAATGGGGTAAAATGCAAGCTTTGTGACAATTTTCAGAAATGTCATAAAAACCGTTCTGTTTAGCATAGCTTTGAAGTTTGGTAGTTTGCAGTAGAAAGATGTATTTACTCATTTTTGTTTTGTCAGAATGTGTACTTTCGGAAAATATATGGTTTTCTAGGGTCTCTGTACTGTTAGGGGATCTTATGCCGCATAATACACATACCGGGTGCAAAAACTGCATGAGCCGGAGCGTCTTATGTGAAAATTCATATGCACTATTTTTACTTGGGTGCCCCTGTACCCCACATAGTTTGGTAAATCTATGCATATAGGGCATCAAACTGTTCAGTAGACCCATGGCGTTCATATTTAGAATGTTTTATGTTGATACGGTACAAAATGTGGGGATACATAATGGGGTAAAATGCAAGCTTTGTGACAATTTTCAGAAATGTCATAAAAACCGTTCTGTTTAGCATAGCTTTGTAGTTTGGTAGTTTGCAGTAGAAAGATGTATTTACCCATTTTTGTTTTGTCAGAATGTGTACTTTCGGAAAATATATGGTTTTCTAGGGTCTTTGTACTGTTAGGGGATCTTATGCCGCATAATACACATACCGGGTGCAAAAACTGCATGAGCCAGAGCGTCTTATGTGAAAATTCATATGCACTATTTTTGCTTGGGTGCCCCTGTACCCCACATAGTTTGGTAAATCTATGCATATAGGGCATCAAACTGTTCAGTAGACCCATGGCGTTCATATTTAGAATGTTTTATGTTGATACGGTACAAAATGTGGGGATACATAATGGGGTAAAATGCAAGCTTTGTGACAATTTTCAGAAATGTCATAAAAACCGTTCTGTTTAGCATAGCTTTGTAGTGTGGTAGTTTGCAGTAGAAAGATGTATTTACCCATTTTTGTTTTGTCAGAATGTGTACTTTCGGAAAATATATGGTTTTCTAGAGTCTCCTAACTGTTAGGGGGTCTTATGCCGCATAATGCACATGCCGGTAGCTTATATTGCAGTATATACACTTTGTATGCACTAACTTCCTTTTGGGGTCTCTAAATGCCAGATACATCAGTGATCCTATGCACAATGGGCATCAAACTGTTCAGTGGACCCTTGGCTTTCATATTTAGGGTGTGTTTTCTTGGTACCTAATGTTATGTGGGAGATAAGGTGCTTGAAAGTGGAAGATTTGATGTGATTTTCAGGTATTTCACCAAAACTAGCAATTTTGGGAAAGCACTGCGACTCTGTAGTTTGGAGTAGAAAGACATGGGTACCAATTTTGAATTCGCCCGAATGTGTACTTTCCAAAAATATATGGTTTTGGGGGGTCAATGTATTTTTTTGTGTTTTTACCCCACAGAAAATGCAGTAAATGTGTTGAATTTTCAGTAGCTAAAGAGACCTCTGGGGCAATCTCTATGCACTAACTTCCTTATGGGGTCTCTAAATGCCAGATACAGTGGTGATCCTATGCACAATGGGCATCAAACTGTTCAGCGGACCCTTGGCTTTCATATTTAGGGTGTGTTTTCTTGGTACCTAATGTTATGTGGGAGATAAGGTGCTTGAAAGTGGAAGATTTGATGTGATTTTCAGGTATTTCACCAAAACTAGCAATTTTGGGAAAGCACTGCGACTCTGTAGTTTGGAGTAGAAAGACATGGGTACCAATTTTGAATTCGCCCGAATGTGTTCTTTCCAAAAATATATGGTTTTGGGGGGGTCAATGTATTTTTTTGTGTTTTTACCCCACAGAAAATGCAGTACGTGTGTTGAATTTTCAGTAGCTAAAGAGACCTCTGGGGCAATCTCTATGCACTAACTTCCTTATGGGGTCTCTAAATGCCAGATACAATGCTGATCCTATGCACAATGGGCATCAAACTGTTCAGCGGACCCTTGGCTTTCATATTTAGGGTGTGTTTTCTTGGTACCTAATGTTATGTGGGAGATAAGGTGCTTGAAAGTGGAAGATTTGATGTGATTTTCAGGTATTTCACCAAAACTAGCAATTTTGGGAAAGCACTGCGACTCTGTAGTTTGGAGTAGAAAGACATGGGTACCAATTTTGAATTCGCCCGAATGTGTACTTTCCAAAAATATATGGTTTTGGGGGGTCAATGTATTTTTTTGTGTTTTTACCCCACAGAAAATGCAGTAAACGTGTTGAATTTTCAGTAGCTAAAGAGACCTCTGGGGCAATCTCTATGCACTAACTTCCTTATGGGGTCTCTAAATGCCAGATACAGTGGTGATCCTATGCACAATGGGCATCAAACTGTTCAGCGGACCCTTGGCTTTCATATTTAGGGTGTGTTTTCTTGGTACCTAATGTTATGTGGGAGATAAGGTGCTTGAAAGTGGAAGATTTGATGTGATTTTCAGGTATTTCACCAAAACTAGCAATTTTGGGAAAGCACTGCGACTCTGTAGTTTGGAGTAGAAAGACATGGGTACCAATTTTGAATTCGCCCGAATGTGTACTTTCCAAAAATATATGGTTTTGGGGGGTCAATGTATTTTTTTGTGTTTTTACCCCACAGAAAATGCAGTAAACGTGTTGAATTTTCAGTAGCTAAAGAGACCTCTGGGGCAATCTCTATGCACTAACTTCCTTATGGGGTCTCTAAATGCCAGATACAGTGGTGATCCTATGCACAATGGGCATCAAACTGTTCAGCGGACCCTTGGCTTTCATATTTAGGGTGTGTTTTCTTGGTACCTAATGTTATGTGGGAGATAAGGTGCTTGAAAGTGGAAGATTTGATGTGATTTTCAGGTATTTCACCAAAACTAGCAATTTTGGGAAAGCACTGCGACTCTGTAGTTTGGAGTAGAAAGACATGGGTACCAATTTTGAATTCGCCCGAATGTGTACTTTCCAAAAATATATGGTTTTGGGGGGTCAATGTATTTTTTTGTGTTTTTACCCCACAGAAAATGCAGTAAATGTGTTGAATTTTCAGTAGCTAAAGAGACCTCTGGGGCAATCTCTATGCACTAACTTCCTTTTGGGGTCTCTAAATGCCAGATACATCAGTGATCCTATGCACAATGGGCATCAAACTGTTCAGTGGACCCTTAGCTTTCATATTTAGGGTGTGTTTTCTTGGTACCTAATGTTATGTGGGAGATAAGGTGCTTGAAAGTGGAAGATTTGATGTGATTTTCAGGTATTTCACCAAAACTAGCAATTTTGGGAAAGCACTGCGACTCTGTAGTTTGGAGTAGAAAGACATGGGTACCAATTTTGAATTCGCCCGAATGTGTACTTTCCAAAAATATATGGTTTTGGGGGGTTAATGTATTTTTTTGTGTTTTTACCCCACAGAAAATGCAGTAAATGTGTTGAATTTTCAGTAGCTAAAGAGACCTCTGGGGCAATCTCTATGCACTAACTTCCTTTTGGGGTCTCTAAATGCCAGATACATCAGTGATCCTATGCACAATGGGCATCAAACTGTTCAGTGGACCCTTAGCTTTCATATTTAGGGTGTGTTTTCTTGGTACCTAATGTTATGTGGGAGATAAGGTGCTTGAAAGTGGAAGATTTGATGTGATTTTCAGGTATTTCACCAAAACTAGCAATTTTGGGAAAGCACTGCGACTCTGTAGTTTGGAGTAGAAAGACATGGGTACCAATTTTGAATTCGCCCGAATGTGTACTTTCCAAAAATATATGGTTTTGGGGGGTCAATGTATTTTTTTGTGTTTTTACCCCACAGAAAATGCAGTAAACGTGTTGAATTTTCAGTAGCTAAAGAGACCTCTGGGGCAATCTCTATGCACTGACGTCCTTATGGGGTCTCTAAATGCCAGATACAGTGCTGATCCTATGCACAATGGGCATCAAACTGTTCAGCGGACCCTTGGCTTTCATATTTAGGGTGTTTTCTTGGTACCTAATGTTATGTGGGAGATAAGGTGCTTGAAAGTGGAAGATTTGATGTGATTTTCAGGTATTTCACCAAAACTAGCAATTTTGGGAAAGCACTGCGACTCTGTAGTTTGGAGTAGAAAGACATGGGTACCAATTTTGAATTCGCCTGAATGTGTACTTTCCAAAAATATATGGTTTTGGGGGGTCAATGTATTTTTTTGTGTTTTTACCCCACAGAAAATGCAGTACGTGTGTTGAATTTTCAGTAGCTAAAGAGATCTCCTGGGCAATTTGTATGCACTAACTTCCTTATTGGGTCTCTAAATGCCAGATACATTGGTGATCCTATGCACAATGGGCATCAAACTGTTCAGTGGACCCTTGGCTTTCATATTTAGCGTTTGTTCTTTTGGTACCTAATGTTATGTGGGAGATAAGGTGCTTGAAAGTGGAAGATTTGAGGTGATTTTTTAGAATTTTCATAATTTTTTATAGAAAATGCTAAATTCAGTAAAGCATTGCTGTTTGGTACTTAGGAGTTGGAAGACATAGTTACCCATTTCGGATTCGTCAGAATGTGTAGTTTTCAAAAATGTATGGTTTCCTGGGGTAAACCTAATGTTCCAGGATTTTTGGCTTTGGAATGTAAAGTATGCCGTATTCTGCTGTAATGCTTTGAAAATTTAGTAATTTACTGCTGGGAGTTTTTGATCTATAGAAGTCAGAAATCTCAATAAAACTATACATATCAGGTATTGGCACGTTCGGGAGACATGAGGCTTTCCAAATCAGTTGAATTTTTGTCCATAAAATAAAATATGTTTCTGGTAGAAATCCTTATATCATGAAAAATAGCATTTTTTCTTTTTTTTTTTGTATTTCAAGCTCTAAATCTTGTTCCAGAAGTGGAAATACACAAAAACTCAGGTAGATTTGGAAAGCTCATGTTCTCCTGAAAAAAACAATATATAGTTTGCCTACCTAAACTTAACCCTGCCCCCAGTAAAAGCCCCTACATTGAGAGAGCACAGAATGTTTACAAAACGTCTGGCACTGGGGGGAACTGAAATGACGAATTCGGCTGGCACTTAAAGGGTTAATTCAGACAAGTGGCCTTTTTGTGACTCGGTCGTTATTTCTCCAAATATAAGAAGTGAAAATATTTTTAACGCATGCTAAAAATATCACTTGTTTTTTTCGGCCTTTAGTGAATCGGCCCCATAATATAATATGAGGAGCAACAACCAACAATTACTAAATTATAAAGATTTAGATTCTAAAATAGTAAGTTAGTAGGAAGCAACACTCAGTTGCTAGTGATGGGCAAAATAATTCGCCACGCATGGATTTGTGGCTAGTGATGGGTGAAATGTTTTGCCAGGCATAGATTTGCGGCAAATTTCTGCGTTTCACCATTGGCGGATTGTTTCGCGAAACGGATGAAAAAATTCGCCACGGAAAAATTTGCCACGCTTCCAAAAATTGAAACAAAAAAACAGCCGCGGGAGACAAAAGAATAGTCGAGGGCGACAATTTTTTTTGTCACACAACATTTTCGCCGTTTCACGAATCTTTTGAAAGATTTGCAAATTTTTTGGCAAAGCAAAACAGGACAGATTCGCTCATCACTATTTGTGGCGGATTTTTTTGCAAAAGGGGCAACAACATTCAAGCGCGTCAAAAAATTGTCGCCTACATCAAGAAATTGACTCCAGCGGTAAAAATTTGTCGCCCGCGTAGAAACAATGACGCATGTAAAAAAAAAAGTTGTGTGCGTCACATAATGAAGGGGAAAACATAGAATAAGTATCTCTGTATGTAAGATGCCTAATATAATCCGCCAATGGCAAAACGTGGAAATTTGCCATGAATCCATGCCTGCCAAATTATTTTTAATACTAGTTTAATGCAATGTTAAATATAAAAGTTTGGCCAATTTTGTCCCAGATTTTACCTCATAGCTGAGCATGGCTATTTCTGTTATTATTCCCATAGCTGAGCGTGGCTATTTCTCTTATTATTCCCATAGCTGAGCATGGCTCGTTCTCTTATTATTCCCATAGCTGAGCGTGGCTAGTTCTCTTATTATTCCCATAGCTGAGCGTGGCTATTTCTCTTATTATTCCCATAGCTGAGCGTGGCTATTTCTCTTATTATTCCCATAGCTGAGCATGGCTATTTCTCTTATTATTCCCATAGCTGAGCGTGGCTATTTCTCTTATTATTCCCATAGCTGAGCGTGGCTATTTCTCTTATTATTCCTATAGCTGAGCGTGGCTATTTCTCTTATTATTCCCATAGCTGAGCGTGGCTATTTCTCTTATTATTCCCATAGCTGAGCGTGGCTATTTCTCTTATTATTCCCATAGCTGAGCGTGGCTATTTCTCTTATTATTCCCATAGCTGAGCGTGACTATTTCTCTTATTATTCCCATAGCTGAGCGTGGCTATTTCTCTTATTATTCCCATAGCTGAGCGTGGCTATTTCTCTTATTATTCCCATAGATGAGCGTGACTATTTCTCTTATTATTCCCATAGCTGAGCGTGGCTATTTCTCTTATTATTCCCATAGCTGAGCGTGGCTATTTCTCTTATTATTCCCATAGCTGAGCGTGGCTATTTCTCTTATTATTCCCATAGCTGAGCGTGGCTATTTCTCTTATTATTCCCATAGCTGAGCGTGGCTATTTCTCTTATTATTCCCATAGCTGAGCGTGGCTATTTCTCTTATTATTCTCATAGCTGAGCGTGGCTATTTCTCTTATTATTCCCATAGCTGAGCGTGGCTATTTCTCTTACTAATCCCATAGCTGAGCGTGGCTAGTTCTCTTATTATTTCCATAGCTGAGCGTGGCTATTTCTCTTATTATTCCCATAGCTGAGCGTGGCTATTTCTCTTATTATTCCCATAGCTGAGCGTGGCTATTTCTCTTATTATTCCCATAGCTGAGCGTGGCTATTTCTCTTATTATTCTCATAGCTGAGCGTGGCTATTTCTCTTATTATTCCCATAGCTGAGCGTGGCTATTTCTCTTACTAATCCCATAGCTGAGCGTGGCTAGTTCTCTTATTATTTCCATAGCTGAGCGTGGCTATTTCTCTTATTATTCCCATAGCTGAGCGTGGCTAGTTCTCTTATTATTTCCATAGCTGAGCGTGGCTATTTCTCTTATTATTCCCATAGCTGAGCGTGGCTATTTCTCTTATTATTCCCATAGCTGAGCGTGGCTATTTCTCTTATTATTCCCATAGCTGAGCGTGGCTATTTCTCTTATTATTCCCATAGCTGAGCGTGGCTATTTCTCTTATTATTCCCATAGCTGAGCGTGGCTATTTCTCTTATTATTCCCATAGCTGAGCATGGCTAGTTCTCTTATTATTCCCATAGCTGAGCAAGGCTAGTTCTTTTATTATTTCTCATATTGTTACCTGGGGGTTATTATTACCGGGTCTTATTTTCACCTGGGCTGGTTGAAGTTGTGTGTGCATTTCATCTCAATAATTGGTGATATCATATTATCTCCCAGCCCCTATGCTATAAATAGTGCCATCTGGGTGTTACCAGCTTTGGTTTGGGAGGAGAAAGCTCTAAAATTGAATTAGTAGAAAACCCCTTCCTCTCTCTTTCCAACAATCAGACAAGAAAACCTGCAAACAGAAGTTATTTAGGAAGACCCCATCCAAGAGCTTCGAACCCAGGTAAAAATATATTATTATATTCATCATTAAAAGAAATAATATTGTCTTCAAATAGACATGGATGAAAGGTCCATCACTGCTACATTGAAATATTTTTACTTTTGAAAAATGATCATGTTCCACAGAATGTTACGTTGGCTTTTTGGTTAAAGATCAAAAGTTTTTGCATGCAACTCTATGGGGGGCATTTACA
The DNA here is from genome assembly GCF_000004195.4 of Xenopus tropicalis. Classification (NCBI taxonomy): domain Eukaryota; kingdom Metazoa; phylum Chordata; class Amphibia; order Anura; family Pipidae; genus Xenopus; species Xenopus tropicalis. Next base: position 10,537,060 of record NC_030678.2, read on the forward strand.
AATGTTCTTTTTTTCAGGATTTGTATTTTTTTGTGCAAAAATATGATTTTGTCACAGAAAAAAAACAAATTTATTACATGATAAAACTTTGACAAGTCCGAAAGCAAAAATACGCCACCTGAAAGCTGCCAAGATCATGTAGAAGTCAAGGTATCCTTTTTGCAACTGGAAGATCTCTCTTTGCTTTGTGGTTCTAGAGGTTTTCAGGGTTTTTTGACACTTTCATTTGTGCAACAATACGAAAACATTGCGGTTTCCGTGTTTTTTTCTGCACTTTTTTTTACCCCATTTTTGCTTTTTCAATTCAGATCTTTTGATAAATGACTAGACATTCGTGGTTTTGGTGGAAATTAGTTTTTGCGGTTTAAAACCATGAAAAACCAAGGAGGGATTTATTAACATTTGGATTTTCATAGTTTTATATTCTTTTAAAAAGACGACTGAATTTGTTTCAAAAAATGGCTGTCATTTATAAAAAAATCTGAAATTGAAAAAGCACAAATGAATTCGGCCAAGATTCAGCATTTTTCAGCAGGATTCTGATTCGGCTGACTCCATGCCTCTGGCTGAACTGAATCCGAATCCTGACTTTTTGTCAAATAAACACAGAAGTTTAACTTTTTTCACCATGCACGGGGCGTGTAGTTCTCTTTAACCCTTCAGATTTGGTTTGGTAATCAGCCAAATCTTTCACAAGGGATTCGGTGTTTCACTGGTGGGCGCCCACTGGCCCAAGAAATTTTTAACATAACATGCCTCAAGCAGGTGAAGTTCAATATAGTAAGGCAGGCAGTGAAGAGATGGTCTGTGTTTACTGAAGAAGGCCTGAAACTCAGGTGTGCCGCCATGGACCAACAGCTCTGGGAGCACAAAAATGATAAAATGGTGACACCACTGATGATGAGCGAATCTGTCCCGTTTCGCCGTAAAATTTGTGAATCTTTCAAAAGATTTGCGAAACGGCGAAAAATTTGCGAAGCGGCGGAAATGCCGCACGAAAAAAAAAATTGTCCCCTGCGACTATTCTTTTGATGCGCGACTATTTATTTTGACGGCGCAACTATTGTTTTGATGCGCGACTATTTATTTTGACGCCGCAATTATTTACTTTGATGCTGTGACTATTCTTTTGACGTGCGACTATTTCCTTTGACACCAGCAAAAATTTTTGGACGCGCTGCAAAGTTTTTCATCCGTTATGAGAAACAATCCGCCAATTGCAAAACGCGGAAATTCGCCGCAAATCCATGCCTGGCAAAATATTTCGCCCATCACTAGATACCACAAGAAAAAAGGCAAAGAAATTAAGAACTGAGAAGCACGCTGTTGAGCAGTTCATTACAATAAGGGGTCTACCATCTCTGCAGGATGCTTCTGCCAAAAGTTATCCCCCTGTTCTTATGGACCCTGAGCAAATGCCCCTTTTGCCCATTTATTGTGCAGAGAGGGGTTTGCAGTCACTAGCAGACTAGCTCCCGTGGGAGCACAAGGGTAAGCGTGGGATGTATGGGAAGGTGGCATCAGATAGGCGCCTGTGGGTGGTATTGGGGGCCCTACCTCACAAGTACCTTGGTACATATAATAGGCTTTTTTTTTTACATCTATTTATGCACTTTGCACTATACCATGTGGCCATATATGAGTCCTTATAAATTGTTTGTGTATTCTGTTTCCAGTTAAAGTTCAGGGACAAGAAGGTCCAGTCTGTGGATTGTTATTTGGAAGCTCCAAGGACGATCCCTCTGAGTTACCACACAGATTGCTGAAGGTGGGATTATTTTACTCAATATAATGATGGGTTAAATCGGTAAGGATACACCTTGGCAAAGTGCTATCACCCCTATTTTGATTATTGGGTTGAATTTGGTTGAGCAGTGCTGTGCAGCAGGGTTTACATCCCCTCCAATGAAAGGTCTTTCCTTTTTTCTGTTCCAGGCTCTGTTCATTACATGTGGATTTTAATATGGTAAGTACCTGAATCTATGGGGCATATTTATTGTGATGTGTAAGCCAACATTGCCGGAGATGTTGCCCATAGCAACCAATCAGAGCTTTGCTTTTGTTTTCTAACATGTTTCACACAGTAGGAAGGAGGTCTCTGCCCTGTAGAGCATACAGTCTAAGGCACAGGCACAAATTGGAGGGAAACAGGTACAAGTTTGGGCACTGGTCTATAAGTGGACTGGAATACAGTATATAATGTTCTAGCACTTCAAAAGGATCTTTTTGGTAAGATTGAAAGAGTTCCTTATGGCCCAAGTTTTACCCATTTGGAATTTTATTCCATTATAATCATATCCATATCCATCATCTTGAAGAAATGGATAGTTCAACTACAGCTCTTTTAGTTGCTTCCATGTCTAACATGAAGCCCCGCCCCCTTTTGCCTTCTGGGCCCTCTTCTATCTCCGACTATGATGACCTCATAGGTGCCTACTGCACATACCTAATTTTAATTGGAGCAGAGGCAGTGAGCATGCCCAGTAAGCACCTTTTTCAGGTCATCATAGTCGAAAAAAGAAGACGAGCTCAGAAATGAAAAGTGGGCAAGTTTCATGCTAGACCAGCGGTCCTCAAACTGCGGGCCAGATCCGGCCCCCCCGCTGTGTCCTGACCCCTGGCAGCGGAGAGAGAGGACTCAGCGGTGAGCGGGACGGGGGAGCTTAGAGGGAAGACGGACGACAGACTGGGGGGAACTGGAACAGGTAGGACTCAGCGGGAACGAACGGAGCGCCAGGGGGAAGGGGTTGGGGGGGAATGTGACCAGTTTGGGCCACAGTTTGATGACGAGGGGGGGGAGTGGAATGCAACCCGTTTGGGCCACAGTTTTTCAACAACAGGGGGGGTGCTGGTGGTCCGGCCCCCCAACAGTCTGAGGGGCCCTTGACACGGCCCCTTGGTTCAGAAGTTTGAGGACCCCTGTGCTAGACCTTCATTATGGCCTTTTATTATATAAAGGAGTTAGCTCTTAAAGTGTAGTATTTTTCTACTTCGAATAACAATCCATCCCTAAATTTGATGATACATAATGAAAAGAAATGGCTAAGTAATATTGATGGGAGAATTTTTTTGCCAGGGATGGATTCACAACAAAATTTTACCATCAACGAATATTTTGTAAAATCACCTCAAAAAGCCCATAGATGCCAAACTATTTTGCACAAAAAATGATGCTATGAAAAAAAGAGCATCAATGCACTCCAATGTGCTATACACTGAAAAAGTTAATGCAAAAAAAAAAGTTGACGCAAAAGAGCCAGCGAGAAACAACACCCATTGACACCCATTAACACCCATTGATGTCCATTGCAGATGGGCAACCATTAAAGCCCCATACACAAAGAACTTGGTTCTGTCTCTCCCAGCAGTTCACCCTATGGGGACTGGAATCAAATTCCATGAGGCCAAGGGGCATCGTTGCTTGCATTTTGAACCTTCTGCTTTTCTTTGAGCCCCGTAGTGTAATAACCTATTCTGATGATCCATTTTGTCTTTTATTTATCTCCACATACAACAGGAATGTAATAACACAGCAGAACCCAATGTGTATGAATCCAGTCTGAAGGCAATTGGCACATCAGGACCACAGGACATTCATATAGTATATACAGTAGAATCTGTGCCTCCAGATCCAAAAAAAGAGGGTGAAAAATGTTGTACAGCAAGTAAGCGACTCATTGACCTTATGAAAGTAAATAAATATGAACCAAAGACCAGTAAGGGCCCTGACACAGGGGAAGATTAGTCGCCGCGCGACAAATCTTCCTTGTCGCGGTCGACTAATCTCCCCAAAATGCCATCCCACCGGCTAGAATGTAAATTGCCGATGGGATGGCAAACACGGCGCCGCGATTTGCGGAATCTCCCCGTGTGTCACAGCCCTAAGTAAGATGTTTATCACTGATCTTGGTAAATAAAGTCAAACAAAAATGTGCAATTTAGCTTAACAATTAGGGGGTGATTTATCAACATTCGAATTTCAATGTATTCAAGATTCGAAATTGTGCTAAAATTCGTTACGATTCAAAAACTCAATTGTCTGTTATTTATTAAGTGAAACAAATCTAAAAACTCGAATGTAAAAATTCAGCAGCTAAAAGCTTGTGAGTTTATGTTGAAGTCAAGAGTTGTCCCAAGTTTAAGGGCATCTCTGCAATGTGTCAACTGGGAAAGGCTTTTCATGGGGTTAGACACAGAAGGAAAATGGAACATCTTTAAAACATTGCTTTGCAGGTATACACAACAGTATATCCCCCTTGTAAGCAAGGAGAGGCATCGCAAAGCAAAACCTTTATGGCTGAATAAAAGAGTTAGGGTCGAGGTTGGTAATAAAAAACGTGCTTTTAAAGCATTCAAGTTAGCTGGGACAGCGGAAACTTTCATCAGGTACAAGGAAGCAAATAAAGCATGCAAAAAAGCTATCAGGCAAGCTAAAATAGAGATGGAAAGGGATATTGCAGCTAGGAGTAAAAAGAATCCAAAATTATTTTTTAATTATGTGAATAGTAAAAAAATGAAGCAAGAAGGGGTGGGAACTTTATTATCACGGGGGGGTACGTTGGTTGATGAGAACGGGGAAAAAGCTGAAATTTTGAACTCTTATTTTTCATCTGTCTATACATCTGAGGAGCCAGATAATGAAGGCTTCCCTTTTAATATGCCCAGTGCTAGTAATTTAGCTACTGGCGCATGGGTCACTCAGGAGGAAATTCAAAAGAGACTTGAACATGTAAAGGTAAACAAAGGTCCAGGACCGGATGGGATTCATCCCAGGGTATTAAATGAGCTGAGCGCTGTGATTGCCAAGCCTCTTCACATAATTTTTCAGGATTCGTTGAGGTTTGGCATGGTGCCGAGAGACTGGCGGATTGCTAATGTGGTGCCGTTATTTAAAAAGGGATCTCGTTCTCAGCCTGAAAACTATAGGCCTGTTAGTCTGACATCAGTAGTAGGAAAGCTTCTGGAAGGGGTAATAAGGGATAGGATAGTTGAATACATTGCAGTTCACAATACTATTAGTTTGTGCCAGCATGGTTTTATGCGTAACAGATCTTGCCAGACTAATTTAGTTGCCTTTTATGAGGAGGTGAGCAGGAACCTTGATGCTGGAATGGCAGTTGATGTCATCTACTTAGATTTTGCTAAAGCGTTTGATACAGTACCTCACAGAAGGTTAATGATCAAATTGAGGAATATTGGCCTAGAACATAATATTTGTAATTGGATAGAAAACTGGCTGAAGGATAGAGTACAAAGAGTGGTGGTAAATGGAACATTTTCTAATTGGGCCAGTGTGGTTAGTGGAGTACCGCAGGGGTCAGTCCTTGGTCCTTTGCTTTTTAACTTGTTTATTAATGACCTGGAGGTGGGCATAGAGAGTACTGTTTCTATTTTTGCTGATGACACTAAATTGTGCAAAACTATAAGTTCCATGCAGGATGCTGCCGCTTTGCAGAGCGATTTGACAAAATTGGAAAACTGGGCAGCAAACTGGAAAATGAGGTTCAATGTTGACAAGTGCAAAGTTATGCACTTTGGTAGGAATAATATAAACGCAAACTATCTACTGAATGGTAGTGTGTTGGGGGGATCCTTAATGGAGAAGGATCTAGGGGTTTTTGTAGATCACAAGTTGTCTAATTCCAGGCAGTGTCATTCTGTGGCTACTACAGCAAATAAAGTGCTGTCTTGTATAAAAAAGGGCATTGACTCAAGGGATGAGAACATAATTTTGCCCCTTTATAGGTCCCTGGTAAGGCCTCACCTTGAGTATGCAGTGCAGTTTTGGGCTGGAAGATTTAAGCTATGAGGTTAGACTGTCGAGGTTGGGGTTGTTTTCTCTGGAAAAGAGGCGCTTGCGAGGGGACATGATTACTCTGTACAAGTACGTTAGAGGGGATTATAGGCAGTTGGGGGATGTTCTTTTTTCCCATAAAAACAATCAGCGCACCAGAGGTCACCCCTATAGATTAGAGGAACAGAGCTTCCATTTGAAGCAGCGTAGGTGGTTTTTCACGGTGAGGGCAGTGAGGCTGTGGAATGCCCTTCCTAGTGATGTGGTAATGGCAGATTCTGTTAATGCCTATAAGAGGGGCCTGGATGAGTTTTTGAACAAGCAGAATATCCAAGGCTATTGTGATACTAATATCTACAGTTAGTATTACTGGTTGTATATATATAGTTTATGTATGTGAGTGTATAGATTGGTTAGTATAGGTTGTGTGCTGGGTTTACTCGGATGGGTTGAACTTGATGGACAATGGTCTTTTTTCAACCCTATGTAACTATGTAACTATGTAACTATGTAACTAAGTCAAGCCGTACTGTATTTTCAATTTGAGATATTCGAGTTTTATTCAAGTTTGGAAACCCGAAAATTTGAGGCATTCGAGTTTTTTTATTTGACTTTTTACCAAAGTTTACCATATTCCCTGAATAAGTGAGTTTTTTTCTAAATGCGAGTTTATTCGAAAATTTATAAATTTCACTTAAATGAATCTGACGTTGTCTCTTCAAGGTAAAAAGAAAATATTGGGTATTTTCTCCGGCGCCTGTGTGCTCATAGCAGCAGCCATCATTATCGCCGTGTTGGGCTCAAGTTTTGGTAAGGATACAAAGAGGAGTAATTGGGTTGTACTTCCTGGGGAATCCTAATACTTTATGGGGCTAAAATTCAGAAATATCAGAACAGAAACTGTTATTCAGGAAATTTATTATGACTTTGTATAGAATGCTGCAACAGCTACTGTTTTGCCATATTTAATAATTACATCTGCTAAGAATGCCACCCCCAACCCAAAGGCTCTTACTGTCAATGAAAATTTGACTCCAATGCCTGTTTGTATTCCTTGTGTAGTTAACACTTAACATATTGCAGAACAAGGTTGATCTCTTTTTAAAATAACTACACTTTTTAATAATACAGTCACTCATTGGCCAGGGTCTTTGGAATTTGGTTCTGTTACTATTGGGAAGACCTAAGGAGTGGGCCCATTTGCGCATTCAATCATTCTCCAGTTTGGCCATATTATTGGTTTGACAGTGGCATTTATGTGCACTTGTACCTGAAAGTCTTTAGATTGCCCTATTCCCTCAAACAAATGAGAATACTTCAGTTTAATAATGTCCCTTGTTTGCTCTCTGCTCCGTATATTGTAAGCTTAAGAGCCATTAGACAGAGAATGTGCAATGCCACCCTGTGAGGATTTCAACCAACCCATTGACTCAAGCTTTGGTCCTTTCTTATATAGTCCCAATAATGACTTCAGGATCAGACTGTGAAAAGGAATGTGGAACCAACGGAACCTGTGTCCTTTCTTCCCAGTGGTGCGATGGGGTATCTGATTGTCCCAATGGAGAAGATGAGACATCCTGCGGTAAGAAGGGATTATTGTGAGCATTATAATGGGGAACTCAAATACTCAAAAATGAAATTCTACATAATGAAAGAATGTAAAATTCAAAGAATCAATTTGAAAATATTCAGGTGGTATTGAAAGTATTTATCTGTCTCCTTATATTTTCTGCACTGCTGGTCTTGACTATATGCACCATTGAAATAATGTAGCAGCTCTTCTTCAGCCAAGACTCCAGTTCCCACAATCAGGGTCAAACGAGGCCACCGGGATATCGGGAAAAACCCCGACCTGACCCTTGCCAGTGCTTTCCCTGCTTACCGTTCCTCCCCTGATTCAATTATGCATGCTCAGGGGAGGTTGTAGGGTGGGGGACCCTACGGAGGGCTAGGGGGCTCCCTGCGGGGTCACTCAGTGGGGGATCTCTGGGGTGAAGGGGGTGCGGGGGACGCTGCTGGCAGGGGCACCTGCAGGGCCCTTGGGGCAGCAGCCCCAGTAGGCCCTGCATCCCCCAGTCCAACCCTGCCCACAATCCCTTTCACACGTGATTCTCTTTCCCAGGTCTTTTAGTCACAGAACATACAATGTATTGTAGGGACTGGAGACTTTGCTTCAATGACATAAATCATGTAGTCAGGATGAGCAATGAGAGAATAGGACATTCATGACACAGTAAGGAATAGACAGATATTGTTTTCCATAGCAATCACATTTATGGGTGTATTAGTTATGGGTTGGATCAAATATGTACTGTATAAACGTATAAAAGTAACTTTATATAGTATAAAGAGCTAATGGATTATCCACTAGTGCATAACTTCACTTATTAGTGACAGTAAGTACCTACTTGAGACATCTGAGAAGCCGCAAGAGTAATGCTGCTCATGCAAAGGTAGATAAGCAAGGGTGCCAAATGAGGGCAATCAGACTGATCTTATCTTTTGGCTCCAAGGTGGAACATTGGATGAGATAAGAGTCTTCCATGCCAGGAGAGGCTTCATCCAATGCCAAGTCCTGTACAGGGGAATGTAAATTTGGATGATTACACAAGTGTGGTGTGACTGCCATTGTAGAGCTGATGGTCGGTGATTGCAGGGACAAGCAGAGCAATATTGCCATTGTAGAGCTGATGGTAGCAATGGGGCAAGATGACAATGGTAGCAACTTGTAGATGTTCATATGGTTTTGAAATAAAACTCTCAGCCCCTCAAGGTTCTACAGTGCACATTCTTTAAGATGCTCATCATATGGTACCCAACTGAATTTTGATTTTGCTCCTCTTTCCACAGTAAAAACAAGAGCTTGCCAGATGTTATGTGGAAGGTCTGGCGTCTGTATCCTTTATTCCCAGTGGTGCGATGGCATTCTCCATTGTCCTAATGGAGAAGACGAACAAACCTGTGGTGAGTAGTAAGAAGAGATTTCAAAATGATAGGTGTGCTATTGATATTAGTGTGTAAAGAGACCAAATGTAATTCCTGTGGCAGATTAAGAGAGGTCCCGGCAGCTGAAAAGTTGTTACTGAAAAATATACATAAAAGCCAAGTTATAGGAAAGCAGTGGCCTGGGTGATGTGTAAAGTTGACAGATAGTGAGGCGTTAAAACTGTATGGTGGTTCTACTATGGGTTCCAGAGCTAAGAAGATAAATCTTCTTTTTACAGTTCGACTGTACGGACCCAACTTCCAACTACAGGCCTATTCTCCTGCAAAAGCAACATGGCTGCCGGTCTGCTATGACCAATGGAGTGACAACAGCGGGAAGATTGCCTGCCAGGACATTGGATATAGCACGTCAGTAGCCCAAGTAACACTTTTATTGCTAAGCTGTGAATGTGACTTTTCAATTACATACAATAGTTAGTACCAAGGCCTCTCCCTAGCTCATTCCCAGTCACTATAGCTATTATGGGTGTTTCATATTTTTTTGTTGGGGTTAGAATAATAAATGTAAACAATCTTGATTAGATTTTGCTAAGTATGGGGCTTCAGAAATTGAATTTCCATATTTTTAAGCAAAAGTTCAGCTCTTTTGCCCAGTTCAAGGTTGGGAGAGGTTTGTTGGGACAGGTGGATGTTTGAGAGGGGCTGCATTGTATCTGCCACCTCCAGCAGCCAGAAGTTACAAATATTCCATACAATTTTTTCCCCTAGTGATCAGTTTCCCAGCCTGAAGTCATGTCCAACAAAGAAATAACAACCTAATCTCTTCCTTCACTCTTTGCCCTGCCCTCTATAGGAGCACCTACTATGAGAGCAGTCATTTGTCGGCCTCATCAAGTAATGGATATTTCATGCTCCAATCCAGTACTGTGACTGGCAAGTTGTACAATCATCTTCATTACAGGTATTTATTGAATCCTTATAGAAAATAAATGATTATATTCATCTAAAGCTCATGTTGCTGCAATAAATTTAAGAAATCTTTTTTTAGGAGCAATAGGTTTTCAGACGTTTAGGTTTAAACACCATTAGTGATCCAGTATTTGGTCAGGTTCTGCCTGTTGGCTCATTACAGGTTTAACATTATATGAAAACAAGCAGCAAATATGTGTTGACCCCATATCTCACCCAAATGAACCTTCATTCTGGGCTTTATAAAGCGCCAACATATCCCGCAACGCTGTACAATAAGTGGGTTACATACATTGGACATACAGAGTAACATATAAAGCAACCAATAACCGATACAAGAGGTGAAGAGAGTCAGGAAGGAATTTTTTCCCCTCTGCGGCAAATTAGAGAGGCTTCAGATGGGGTTTTTGCCTTCCTCTGGATCAACTAGCAGTTAGGCAGGTTATATATAGGCATTATGGTTGAACGTGATGGACGTATGTCTTTTTTCAACCTGACTTACTATGTTACTATGTTACTATGAGAGCCCTGCCCAAAAGAGCTTACAATCTACAAATCATTTTTCCTCTCTACCTGACCTTGCCTCTTCCTCCACATTAACCACAATGGTTGCTCTTTAGCACTTGTCTAACAGTAATATTGAAATATGAATGTATAAACATATTGCTGTTGCAGGGCATCTTCATGTTTCTATAAAAGGTTGATGGTATCATGTTGTACAGGCTATGATCAAACTTTTTTTTTTTCTCCCTGTCAGTGCTGTCCATTATTTGTCCTTTAGAAACTAAGGAGACCTCCCAATGGAACTGAATCCAATTTTATCTTGTTTTAGCAGCTTCCATACTCACTGTCTAAGTTAAAATGTTGGTCGGTGGTGGTCATTTTATCTCCAAACTCCATTAATAGACCTAAAAGGCATTTCTGTGACCACATTGATTCTGTCTCGTTACCAAAAAAAATGCATAGCCATGATTTGACACATTTAAGACGTTATTAGAAAAATTTAAATGGGAAATCATATCCATTTAGAGTAAAATCTCTTGCTCTAATATATATACACATATATTTCATTTCAGTGCTACCTGTGCCTCTGGGAATATGGTTTCATTGCGCTGTATAAGTAAGTAATCAAAGAAGATTTTTCTAAACCAAGGGATGTAATTTGCGTCCCTCAAAACACAGACATTTTTTGCCACCATCCAGTAACTCACTAGAGTAGTAAAAGATAACTGCTGCCTGGTTTCTATGGACGAGGGTTCCTTTGCATAACCGCTTATATAGTTACACAGTTAATTTGGGTTGAAACACAAGAAAATGGCATCAAGTTCAACCCCTCCAACTGACCCCCTGTGCATATATAGATGCATACTGAACCATCTGAAGATCTTGAGATCACCATAGCCTTGGATATTATATATCTTCAAGAAGTTATCCAAGTTTCTCTTAACAAAATCTGCCATCACAACATCATTCGGCATCGTATTCTACAAATGCACTATCCTTGTCGTGAAGGACTATTTTTAAACTGCTTCAAATGAAAGTTCAATTCCTTATGTTTAAAGAGTGGTTCTTTATTCCCACATTATAATCCCCTTCAATGTACTTGTACAGAGTAATCATGACGCCTTTTTTCCAGAGAAAACAACCCCAACCCTGACAGTCTAACCTCATAGTTTAACCTTCCATCCCCTTTACCAGTTTAGTTGCAGTCTCTCCAGCTCATTAATATCCTTCTTAAGGACTGGAGCCCAAAACTGCCCCCCCATACTCATGGTGACGCCTTACCAGGAATGAAGTTAATAACCTTTTTATGCAAGAGGGCACTTTATTTGTTTTAGTAGCCACTGAGTAATACCGCCCAGAGTTTCACAGTTTGTTATCCACAAAAATCCCCAAATCCCTTTCAATGAAGGCCCCCAAAACACTACCATTTAGCGTATAACTTGCTTATTAGTTCTACCAAAGTTCTACATTACATTTATCAACATTGAACCTCATTTTCCAATTAGCTGCCCAGTTCTTGTTAAATCGCTCTAAAAAGTGGCAACATCCATAATGGAACTTATAGTTTTGTGCCATTTAGTATCATCAGCACAAGCAGAGACTGTGTTTATAGTGGCAGTTTACTTACACAAACCTATTGATAAACTTACATACATAAATAAATACTGTATATATATATGTTTATTGAGTCTTCTCAAAAAACACCAGATTAATTCTATAAGTCCTGTGAGTGTGGATCTCTTCACTGCTGTATATATATATATATATATATATATATATAACTGTAGATCTTAACATCAGTGTAGCCTTGGATATTATGCTTGTCCAAGAAAAGAATATGAGTCAATACAGCTAATAGTGTGATACAAACCACCAAAAAAATGGTGCTCAAGAAATGTTTTAGGCTGACAATGGAATCTTTAAACTTTATTAAAAGAATCTTTAAACTTTATTGCTCTTGGTGCACCTACTAAACTATACGGCTTGAATCAAATATCTACGTACTTGTTGGTGCTCTGGTTCCTTCTTGTCAACCTGGCTGAAAAAAGGGTTCAGAGCAAGAACAACGAAACAATGAAAGTGAAATTAGCCACATACAAATATTCCAGATATCTCATTTGCAACAAAGTACTGCACATCAGGGACATCTACATCTCTTTGAGTAGCTTCAGGCTGTATTGTGTGTGTCTGGGTACAACAAGAGTAAATTATTGTAGAAGGGTTTTTCGGAGAATGGCTGATTTCCCTGTAGTTTATATTAGGTACTCTCTCAGTTCATTGCTTGGCCTAACAGTTTATTTTCTGTCACTGCAGGTTGCGGTTTGTCTACAAAGGTGGACAGCAGGATAGTAGGGGGCACAGTTGCTTCAGCGGGAGATTGGCCCTGGCAAGTGCAACTTCTAAAGAGAGTCGGTGCGAGTCTTTATTTATGTGGTGGATCCATCATCACACAGCACTGGGTAGTAACTGCTGCTCACTGCGTATATGGGTATGTTGTGTGTATGACAGTTTAGCTGCTCCTATGCCCCTATTGTAGTCACTTCTATGTCTGTAGGTAGCCAACTTTACAGTGGATATGGCAGCACCTCTAGGTGAATTTTCTACCCCTGATTGTTTTATGTGATCTGGTAACCCTGCTATGATGTACAGGTATGGGATAACTTATCTGGAAACCCGTTATCCTGAAAGCCCTGAATTACAGGAAGGCAATGTCCTATAGATGTTTTATAGATGTTTAAATAAAAGAACTGCAATTTTTAAAAAACATTTCCTTTTTCTCTGTAATAACAAAACAGAACCTGTACTTGATCCCAACTAAGATATAATTACCCCTTATTGGGGGCAAAACAGCCCTATTGGGTTTATTTCATGGGTAAATGATTCCCTTTTCTCTGTAATAATAAAACAGTACCTGTACTTGATCCCAACTAAGATATAATTACCCCTTATTGGGGCAGAACAGCCCTATTGGGTATATTTAATGGTTAAATGATTCCCTTTTCTCTGTAATAATAAAACAGTATCTGTACTTGATCCCAACTAAGATATAATTACCCCTTATTGGGGGCAGAACAGCCCTATTGGGTTTATTTAATGGTTAAATGATTCCCTTTTCTCTGTAATAATAAAACAGTATCTGTACTTGATCCCAACTAAGATATAATTACCCCTTATTGGGGGCAGAACAGCCCTGTTGGGTTTATTAAATGGTTAAATGATTCCCTTTTCTCTGTAATAATAAAACAGTACCTGTACTTGATCCCAACTAAGATATAATTACCCCTTATTGGGGGCAGAACAGCCCTATTGGGTTTATTAAATGGTTAAATGATTCCCTTTTCTCTGTAATAATAAAACAGTACCTGTACTTGATCCCAACTAAGATATAATTACCCCTTATTGGGGCAGAACAGCCCTATTGGGTTTATTTAATGGTTAAATGATTTCCCTTTTCTTTGTTATAATAAAACAGTACCTGTACTTGATCCCAACTTAGATATAATTACCCCTTATTGGGGCAGAACAGCCCTATTGGGTTTATTAAATGGTTAAATGATTCCCTTTTCTCTGTAATAATAAAACAGTACCTGTACTTGATCCCAACTAAGATATAATTACCCCTTATTGGGGCAGAACAGCCCTATTGGGTTTATTAAATGGTTAAATGATTCCCTTTTCTCTGTAATAATAAAACAGTACCTGTACTTGATCCCAACTAAGATATAATTACCCCTTATTGGGGGCAGAACAGCCCTATTGGGTTTATTTAATGGTTAAATGATTCCCTTTTCTCTGTAATAATAAAACAGTACCTGTACTTGATCCCAACTAAGATATAATTACCCCTTATTGGGGGCAGAACTGTCCTATTGGGATTATTTAATGGTTAAATGATTCCCTTTTCTTTGTAATAATAAAACAGTACCTGTACTTGATCCCAACTAAGATATAATTACCCCTTATTGGGGCAGAACAGCCCTATTGGGTTTATTTAATGGTTAAATGATTCCCTTTTCTCTGTAATAATAAAACAGTACCTGTACTTGATCCCAACTAAGATATAATTACCCCTTTTTGGGGACAGAACAGCCCTACGGGGGGCACTTTGAATTGCATCTACAACATCCTACATAAAAATATTTTCCCATTCTAAATGTTCCCTAGGAGAATACCTGGCTGAGTTGGAAGATGATCAGGATCTTACATTTGTGCATGTTCTTGTATATTTTTAGGTCTACTTCTACTCCTTCTGCCTTTAAAGTGTTTGCTGGATCACTGACTATACAGAGTTATTACTCTGCTGGCTATACAGTGGAGAGAGCGCTCGTGCATCCCAGCTATTCATCCTACACACAAAACTATGATGTTGCTCTGCTGAAGCTCACAGCTGCACTGGTATTTACTAGTACGTATTGGTCATATATTATTATCAAAACAGTTCAGAAGTAGTATGAGCAATACTTTGTATATAGTTCGATGCCAGGCTCACATTCAAAATCACTGTGATGTTTGAAATTATTGAGATCTGTTTTCCCTGGTAGACACTGTCCCACTGCGCCCCCTAGTTTTGCTATAGAAGTTGCTGAAAAACATAATTATAGATGCAAGGGAATTCACCAATGAGAATTCTACTGACCAAAAACCTTATTATAAATGCAAGAGAAGTGACCAATGAGAATGCTGATTCCCAGCACTGTGTCAGGCCCCTTGCTGGTACCTTACATATAGAGATAATGATGGCATTTTCCCGTCATTATATGGCACAGGAATCAGACATGGGGATAAAGGGACAGACTTGTTCAGTGCTGGGAAACTGTGCTTATTGCTCCCAACTCCAATTGCAGGAACAGAGAACAGGGAGCCGGATTTACACAGATCAGAGCAGGACTTTAGTTTTATAGGGAGCAGCCAGACAGGACTGTGATTGGTTGGCTAGTATGCATGTTTAATAGTGACCAGACCAAGCAGGCAGGGGAAAGTCGATCCCTAAGCTCAGGTCACTGACATCAGCCAAGAGCAGACTGAGCATGTGCAGTAGTTGGGCAAGGCAGAAGATGGAGAGCTACTGTGGGCACCTTCAGGGGCATGGATCTTTATTTCTATAGAGCTTTGGTGGCTTTGGCTGGTACAAGGGCCCAAAACACACAGCTAAACATTTCTAGCCATATTCTTTTTTCGGCTTTAGTTGTCCTTTAATGCAGCCGCTGGCCCTTGAGATGTGGGGGAAAGTTTAGAAAAAGTTTTATTGTGCAATATTGCTTTAAGAATACAACCCTGATGTTGCTGGACTACAGCTCCCAGCATGCCTCACCCTTCATTATATGTTACATTATTCTGGGATTTGTAGTCCGGCAACAACTGAATAAAGTTTGGTTGAGCAGTGCTGTGCAGCAGGGTTTACAACCCCTTTAAACAGGTACTAAACCCTGCTGCACAGCACTGTTTTTTAAATCTACTTTGATGATAATTCTAACCTGCATTGTTTTGCTGTTCTGTTCTTCAGCCAATCTCAGACCTGTATGCTTACCCAATGTTGGGATGCCCTGGGCAGAGGGACAACCATGTTGGATATCCGGGTGGGGAACTACATCGAATGGAGGTAAGTCAAAGACCATATGTGAGTGATGGACCACATGCTCATGACCCCCCTGACTATTCAAAAAGGCCACACATTATATTTTATCTAAGCAAAATATAAAATCTATACAAGAAGCAGCAGTAAAGGTTTCAAGCCACGGCTGAGCACGTGAAGCCTAAAACTTCATTTGCTCCTACTTAATTTTTTTGCCATTTTTATCTATCATTAATAGTGAAATATATCTCAGCAAATAAAGAATGATGAGTTTGTTGTAGATCTATTTTCCTATGGATACCCGGCAGTAAAGTCACTCAGACAGGTTTAAATAGGGGTTTATAGGTTGGGTAAAAACCCTGTGTGCTGTTTTCTTACCAGCATTTATTTTGGGATGAAATTGTAACTACTTAATCTCTTTACTAATATAATGGTCCTATGACTTGGTGAAGACCATATTTATATTTTAATTCATTGGTGTATACCCCTATAGTTCCATTCTAATTTTTCAAACGTTCACTGTTATTAATTATAAATTATAAATTATAAATTTATATCCCTTTGTGCCACAGGCAGTATTTCCACTAATCTAAAGGCAGCTTCAGTGCCTCTTATCTCCTCCGCTACATGTAACCAAGCCGCTGTGTATGGTGGAGCCATCAGTCCTACTATGATGTGTGCTGGGTATCTCAGTGGCGGAACAGACACTTGCCAGGTAAGAGATCACATTTTAGAAATCACATTTCATTTCATTAGAAAAGGCAAAATGGCCACTTTTTTGCAATTTTTCAAGAATTCTACCATTATTTGGCCCACAGCAAAAAACTGATCCTGCTGCTAGACACAAGCAGTGTGCTATTCAAACTGCAATTCTTGCAACAATTGGTAAATCACAAGTTGTCAAGGTAACATAACTGCTCACTTATGTGCAATATTCAAGCTGAATCCAACAGTCCCGGGTACCAATTTCCCCTTTATTGATATAGGGGCCATATCTATAGCCACTTTTAGTACTTGGATTTGCCTTTCCTCTTAATGCCCTCTCCTTTTTGACAGGATTCCATTTTACATCTTAATCCATAGGAGCATGAGATCTTCTCCTTTGCTGAAGCAATGTTCCTTTTGCCTGTAAAATCTGATTGTTCTTGGTCACACAGATGTCTGATTAGTTGCTATGGTCAAAATATTTGGAAATGGCCAAGAGCATCACACCATGTAAGGCCAGCCTACAGCCTAAAACGACCAAAGCTAAAACTGCCTGTAGAGTTTTCAACAACAATAATAATTTAAAACTGAAATTTGAGTTTTTTTTCAAAATTTAACTGCATGGACAGGACTTTTGTCAAGTTTCAGACGAAAATCATCACTTGGGTTTTGTTCTCTAAACAATCAAGGCAACATTTCTGTTTTGGAAATGAAAAAAGGAATTTCGGTCACTGCAGTCTAATTAACTTTTCGTTATCATTTCAACCTAGTCCAAGAATCATGGATTTTTTTTGCAACCATAATGTCAGTCAGCTTCCTCTACTTTATTAAATACTGTGTAAAGAACGGTTGTGTATAGAGATATGAATGTCCTTCTTGTTGCCTTCAGGGTGACAGTGGTGGCCCTCTGGTTACCAAAACCAACTCCTTGTGGTGGCTTGTTGGTGACACAAGCTGGGGATATGGATGTGGTATGACCAATAAACCTGGAGTGTATGGGAATCTTACCTTCTCCTTGGAATGGATATACTCGGAGATGCAGGTAACAAACTTTTTGGTTAGAAGATATTATCAAGTTGTATGCTCTAATGTGCTGTATGGCATAAGGTGGAGGTGTCTTTAGGTGGAGGTGTGTCTATGACATTAGGTGGAGGTGTCTTGTCCTACAAACTGTATGCTCTAATCCACTGTATGACATTAGGTGGAGGTGTCTTGTCCTACAAACTGTATGCTCTGATCCACTGTATGGCATAAGGTGGAGGTGTCTTGTCCTACAAACTGTATGCTCTGATCCACTGTATGGCATTAGGTGGAGGTATCTTTCCTACAGAATAAGGTGACTATTATATCCAGTTAGATACATTTACTGGTAACACCAACACATGATGGAATGGCCTATGGCTTAGGCTTGAAATATGCCATAGGAGTGATTACAAATAATACACTACACACAGGGCAAAGTATAGTAAAGTGATTTGAAGGTCAAAAACTTGCTCCTGTTTCTGAGTTCTAAACAGCGGGCATCATCGTGCCCCACTAGGACCCTATAACTTTTGACCCATATAGTCCTTTTTACTTTGTGCACCCATAGGCACCCACTGAATAGCACCCAAATGGCGCCATGTACTTTCTGGCTACTTACTCCCCTAGTGTACTTAGCACAAGTAAAAACTAAAAACACTTATCTTTTGCAGACATATGGAGGATGAAAGGAACATCGCGGACAGAAGACCAGAAGAGACCATGAACTTAATTTGTTCCTTTGTAATATTGTCCATGCAATATAATATGCCTATTTATCCAAAGGAATATAGTTTCCCCATAGTTCTGTAGTGCAACAACTGCCTTGAGGGGAGGGTTCCATAATTTATATAAAGTAGGACTGTTTAACCTGGGATTAGCTGCTGCTGAACTAAAAATCCAAGTCTTTGGCTGTTGGTGGGAACTGGGAGTTGGACTTTAACAACAACTGAGGTAGAGTAGACTGGGCAGCGCTGATACATAAAGCACTGCTGGCGGCATCTTGTTCTATGGTGCCATCTTGTTCTACTCTACTGCTATCCTACCCCCTTCGAAGATTATACTCTTCACCTTATTTTCATTGCACCTATTTTCACCACCTCCCAGACAGGTCTGTGGGTATATATAGTATATAGTGGGATATAGATATAGTGATAGATATAGATAGATATAGTGGAAAAAACTATAGTTAGATGCCTACACCTGATATAAGTATGAACCATTATAAACCATCTAAAAGTGTACAAAACCCCTCCATATGAAATTGACCATTTTTCTTAGTAATTAAAAACTTGGTAGCCATGCCTGTCTGTACTGTACTGGGAATTCACAAGTCTCTTCTATAAAAAAATTAAAGAATTGATAGTTGTAATTCCTCTTTGTAAC
Organism: Xenopus tropicalis; assembly: GCF_000004195.4. NCBI lineage: Eukaryota > Metazoa > Chordata > Amphibia > Anura > Pipidae > Xenopus > Xenopus tropicalis. Next base: position 10,555,956 of record NC_030678.2, read on the forward strand.
TCCCCAATAAGAAATCAGCAGTGAGTTAGATCTGTTAGTTTAGTTTCATTTGTATCATTTCTTGCTATAACTTTTGTGAGTCAAACTGCTTTTCCTTATTAAAACAAATACAGGTATGGGACCTGTTACCAAGAACGCTTGGGACCTGGTGTTTTCCGGATAAGGGATCTTTCTGTAATTTGGATCTCCATAACTTAAGTTTGCTACAAATCATTTAAATATTGAATAAACCCAATAGGGCTGTTCTGCCCCAATAAGGGGTAATTATATCTTAGTTGGGATCAAGTACAGGTACTGTTTTATTATTACAGAGAAAAGGGAATCATTTAACCATTAAATAAACCCAATAGGGCTGTTCTGCCCCCAATAAGGGGTAATTATATCTTAGTTGGGATCAAGTACAGGTACTGTTTTATTATTACAGAGAAAAGGGAATCATTTAACCATGAAATAAACCCAATAGGGCTGTTCTGCCCCCAATAAGGGGTAATTATATCTTAGTTGGGATCAAGTACAGGTACTATTTTATTATTACAGAGAAAAAGGAAATCATTTTTAAAAATCAGAATTATTTGGTTATAATGGAGTCTATGGGAGACGGCCTTTCTGTAATACGGAACTTTCTGGATAAAAGGTTTTCGAATAAAGAATTCCATACCTGTACTACTTACACTGAATGACTCACCTTTATTTCAATGATTAATTTACAGTGTTTGTTTACTAATACATAACAGATTAGGGGGCTTATATAGTAGAAAGGGCTACATTTGCTACAGCTCCAGTCACTCACAACATCATCAATTGCAATGAAATGAGGCTCCGGCTTATATCATCTGTACTTGTAATGTATCAGTACCGGGTAATATGGATATATCTATTAGTCATTTATGTAACAATTAATGTTCATCTCTATATTCAGACCCAGCGGCTGGAGGGTCTTCAATAAAACAATCCATTTGGTCTCCTCCCTGGACATCACGCTGAGGTTATTACCTCCCCGCCAGTGTCTTACTTTATGGCATATACCAACATGTTTCAAGCATTTCAATGAGATCTTGGGAAATGATCTCTATGGGGCAAAGTTATCAACATTCTGATTTTTGTGGTTTTAGAGGATTTGAAATCTCAAATAAATTAATTTCCACCTAAACTAGCAGGGTCAGACTGAGGATTATGGGGCCCACCGGGGCTGCTACCCCAGGTCCCCCCGCTGCGGCCCCCACACCCTTCCAGGGGCCCCCTGCTGCGTCCCCCACACCCTTCCAGGGGCCCCCCGCTGCGTCCCCCACACCCTTCCAGGGGCCCCCCGCTGCGGCCCCCACACCCGGGGTCAGTTGAACCCTGATGTCTATTCATTTATTAACAGATCTGAATTGAAAAAGCACAAATGAATTTGAATGTGGAAGGAAAATGATTTTTATGCTTTTTTCCCTTAGGGCGGCATTTAATGATGTTCTTATTCCTCTTTTTGTTCCACAATTTTTTCAATTTTTTTGCGTAAAAAATACATGAATTTTTCTTGCGTAAAAACCGTAAAAACCATAAAAAATTACCAAAGCAAAACTTTGACAGCTAAAAACTGTCAGTGTCATGTAGAAGTCAATGGGAGTTGCCCTAGGCAACAAAGAGAGTATTAAATAAGGAGTGAAGGCAACGCATATGTGACAGTGTACAACAAATAATTATCTACCTATAATGTCTCAGTAGCCACAGTAACAAACAATGAGGCTGCTACCAATGGCTATAAGGATGCTCTACACCAGGGTACAATGGAAATCAATGCTAATAGTAAGGAATCAGCGCCATCTACTGGTGTAAATTCCAAAAAGCAATCATGGATGCAGATACAAATCCCAACATCAACATATTTTAAAAAATCTACCTAACTAACCTCTATCTAAAAATCATAAAACTATGCTAGAATAGGTATTCCCCTGTACTAAGCACAATTCAGCAGGAACAGCCCCCTAAGTTTGCTCATAGCCTGTACAGAGAGATACCATAAAACTATGGCACATAGGGATTCCCCTGTACTAAGCACATTTCAGCAGGAACAGCCCCCTAAGTTTGCTCATAGCCTGTACAGAGAGATACCATAAAACTATGGCACATAGGGATTCCCCTGTACTAAGCACAATTCAGCAGGAACAGCCCCCTAAGTTTGCTCATAGCCTGTACAGAGAGATACCATAAAACTATGGCACATAGGGATTCCCCTGTACTAAGCACATTTCAGCAGGAACAGCCCCCTAAGTTTGCTCATAGCCTGTACAGAGAGATACCATAAAACTATGGCACATAGGGATTCCCCTGTACTAAGCACAATTCAGCAGGAACAGCCCCCTAAGTTTGCTCATAGCCTGTACAGAGAGATACCATAAAACTATGGCACATAGGGATTCCCCTGTACTAAGCACAATTCAGCAGGAACAGTCCCCTAAGTTTGCTCATAGCCTGTACAGAGAGATACCATAAAACTATGGCAGCATAGGGATTCCCCTGTACTAAGCACAATTCAGCAGGAACAGCCCCCTAAGTTTGCTCATAGCCTGTACAGAGAGATACCATAAAACTATGGCACATAGGGATTCCTCTGTACTAAGCACAATTCAGCAGGAACAGCCCCCTAAGTTTGCTCATAGCCTGTACAGAGAGATACCATAAACTATGGCAGCATAGGGATTCCTCTGTACTAAGCACAATTCAGCAGAAACAGCCCCCTAAGTTTGCTCATAGCCTGTACAGAGAGATACCATAAAACTATGGCACATAAGGATCCCCCTGTACTAAGTACAATTCAGCAGGAACAGCCCCCTAAGTTTTCTCATAGCCTGTACAGAGAGATACCATAAAACTATGGCACATAGGGATTCCCCTGTACTAAGCACAATTCAGCAGGAACAGCCCCCTAAGTTTGCTCATAGCCTGTACAGAGAGATACCATAAAACTATGGCACATAGGGATTCCCCTGTACTAAGCACAATTCAGCAGGAACAGCCCCCTAAGTTTGCTCATAGCCTGTACAGAGAGATACCATAAAACTATGGCAGCATAGGGATTCCCCTGTACTAAGCACAATTCAGCAGGAACAGCCCCCTAAGTTTGCTCGTAGCCTGTACAGAGAGATACCGTCTTAATCAAGGCTCCTTGAAAAATAATGGGATCACTCTGATCAGCCATAAAAGTTTAAAGACTAAGTACTATTTTTATGTTGTAGAGAGGGGCAGCTGCATATTCAGTGCAAGGTCACTTAGAAATTGGTTGGTGAAGTCCTGTCCTTGTTCCAAGCAGTGTTTAGGTTCATCTTGCAGAGCAGAGGCTCCGTCACATCCTCAAAGAATTACAAATCAGCAAAAGAGTGCACTCTGGGGAACCAGATCAATCAAGTGTGATTCTTTATTTTTTAATACGGCACAACATGTTTTGGATCCACTGATCCTTCATTAGATGCTTTTACAACACTCATAACCCAAACAAGCATTTAAACACACAAACCAAGTGTGTCAGTTCCATCATGTGGCCAGACTCATAGAAGTACATACATCAAATTACTCTTACAGCGCACTGCCATCTACTGGCCTACTCCAATAGTGCACCAGAATCTAATCAAGCTCAAAATCACTATAATATAATAGTATCATGAGTACGTAATGTGCATTTACTGGCATTAGATCAGGAAATCAAAAAAGCAGGTATCCGTCTCCTACCCATAAGATTCCAAAATTCCATTCTGGAAAAAATAAAGACAAGGTTAATTATTCACAAAATACACTTATAGCTTAATGCATCATTTAAGCCAAATGGTTGTAAGGTGCCGAGCTTGTCTATCCATTTAGCCCAAATCCCACTCTTTACCAAGAAAAGTGATAAACAAGGCAGCTTACTTTCTTATTACAGTATCCCCACAATATCAAGCACCAATATTATTTGAGGTTATTTGTTCTCTTATGTAAAGTCTTGATTTCAACCCACATCCTAGACAATAAACCAGGTGTGTATCTACTTCATCCATCTTATCTCCTGCTGGGATGGCCTTCTTCCAAGCTCCCGTATCTGCCTTTCGGCTTGTGTTTTGTTGTCATCCCTTTTACAAGAGCTAACGCGGCTCCAAAGTCTGCCACAAGTCATGGAGCCAGCGGTTAAGCGAGCTCTAGCAGCTGAGCATCTGCGGCAGACAGGAGCGCTGGCGGGAGCAGGAAAAAGGGGTTGGACATAGTTGCCAGCGCCCAGCATAGAATTCGTTGGTTAAAGGCTCTGACAAGGTCGGGAAAACCTGCAGAAAGGACTTGACCCCACGCTGGACGAGCGAGCAGTAAGCCCTGCTTTTCGCCTCGCTTCCGATCCAGCCTGGAACGGAAAGCGAGGCAGCACCGCAGGGTTCCTCGTTAGTATAGTGGTGAGTATCCCCGCCTGTCACGTGGGAGACCGGGGTTCGATTCCCCGACGGGGAGGCTGGCCTTTTGCTCCAGGGGGGCAGTTTCCAAAGGTTTCCTTGGCGCCACTGTGGGGAACGCACCAATGCTTTGAAAGCCTAGGAGAAGGCTTTGCAGAATGGCACTCTTCTGGCCCATGGGATGCTGGCCCGAAAAAAAAAGGGGGTGCTCTCGGAGCCCTTCTCCCCACACACCTGCCGCGGTAGCCATCCTACCCACCATCAGGGCACCAACAACAGGCTTTCCGGCTGGTTGGCTCAGTTGGTTAGAGCGTGGTGCTAACAGCATCAAGGTCGCGGGTTCGATCCCCGTACGGGCCACTCATTATACGTCCCACCCCTTTGGGAACTTGTGCCAGATCTTGCGCTCCTCTTGGGAAACAAGCCTGGGAGTTGCTGCCATGCCTTTCAAACGCTTAGAAAGTCGTGTCTGCTATGCTTCCTGCGTTGAGAACCTGCACAGGTGTTGAATCATTTGCAGCCAGAGGGCAGGGGGATATCATGCGCTTCGCTGCTTTCTCCATGCCTGCAGGCTTGATGGTCCAATGACCCCCTCCATGCCCTTCTTCTTATCTCCTGCTGGGATGGCCTTCTTCCAAGCTCCCGTATCTGCCTTTCGGCTTGTGTTTTGTTGTCATCCCTTTTACAAGAGCTAACGCGGCTCCAAAGTCTGCCACAAGTCATGGAGCCAGCGGTTAAGCGAGCTCTAGCAGCTGAGCATCTGCGGCAGACACGAGCGCTGGCGGGAGCAGGAAAAATGGGTTGGACATAGTTGCCAGCGCCCGGCATAGCATTCATTGGTTAAAGGCTCTGACAAGGTCGGGATAACCCTCAGAAAGGATTTGACCCCGCGCTCGATGAGTGAGCAGTAAGCCCTGCTTTTCGCCTCGCTTCTGATCCAAAGCTTGGGAACAGGGGGATATCATGCGCTTCGGTGCTTTCTCAATGCCTGCAGGCTTCTTTCTTACTGAATTCTCTGGACTTGCAGGGGGGCCGGTGGCTCTCAGTACAGGCAATGTAGGATAGGAACCAATCAGCAGCTAGGCTGACCTGATAGGGAACTGAAGCCTGTTTTTACTTTTTTGAGTGCAAGGCTGTGCTTCCTTATTTGCTTCTTGCAGGGACTTTTAGGACCCGCCCTCCCTTTTTTTGAAATTCTGACAGAGAACTGATAGGGTTTATAGGGAGCTCCAATAAAGGGGCCATTTTTACAGATTAATTAACAGGATTAATGTTTAGCCCAAAGTTAAACCAGCACCATATAATATTTATAATTGCCTACAGAATTTAACGCCTAGGCAGCTGCCTACCCCTAGCTCCGGCCCTGCTGAACGTTGCACCTGGCTCTGTCAAGGAAGGCATTATGTACTGGCTTCCTTGTGCCCCTTGGCATTATGTTTTGGATTATTCAATCCGGTTGTTGGTTCAGATTCTAGTTGCATTGATTTATTGTAGGTAACAGTGCTTATATGTATGCTATCTACTTAGTACTCCAGGTCTTGCACATACCCATGACTGAATGAGCCCTAATGTTATCGGTAGGGAGACATGGAGACATATTGATCAACCTTGCACGGCTGGGACACTGATTTTATATGGGTGCTCTGTGTGCTTGTGAGGGTGTCCTGTGAGTAACCATTATCATCCCAATAAAGTGTGTTATGTATAACTAGAAAGCTGAAACCCATATTGCTAATCAATTTTCCACTTACCTTGTCCAAAACATCCAGTTATAGGTGAAGTTGGTGAAGTTGTTATGTACGTTCTTGGTTCTTTGTGGAACAGAATGTTTTTGTTTAGCCCCTAACTGAAATCTTGATGATGGTTAGATAGGCGAGCAGACAGTTTGCATGAAGAGGTTTTTTATAGTGATTGAGGAACATTGCGTGTGTTACAAGGAGAAAGGACTGCAAGCTTGAGAAGGAGCTTGGATTCCTTGCAGATAATAAACTTGGCTGTAGCAAGCAATGCCAGGCAGCAGCTGCAAGGGCAAACAGGGTACTGAGCTGTATTAAATGGGGTATAGATTCACGGGAGGAGGGGTTATTCTTCCCCTTTACAGAGCGCTGGTAAGGCCCCATCTAGAATATGCTGTTCAGTTTTGGTCTCCAGTGCTCAAACGGGACATTATTGAGTTAGAGAGGGTCCAGAGAAGGGCAACTAAGCTGGTAAAGGGTATGGGAAGTCTCAGTTATGGGGAAAGACTGGCCAAGTTGGGTCTGTTTACACTGGAGAAGAGGCGCTTAAGGGGGGACATTTTAACTATGTATTAATATATAAAGGGATCATATAATAACCTTTCTAATGTTTTATTTACCAGTAGGTCCTTCCAACGGACACGAGGGCACCCACTCCGTTTAGAAGAAGGGAGGTTCCATTTAAATATTCAGATACAGTGAGAGCTGTGAGGTTGTGGGATTCCCTCCCTGAATCAGTCATACTGGCTGATACATTATAGAGGTACAAGAAGAGGTTGGATGGGTATTTAGCAAGTGAGGGAATACAGGGGTAGGGGGGATAGCTCTCAGTACAAGTGAGGGAATACAGGGGTATGGGGGATAGCTCTCAGTACAAGTGAGGGAATACAGGGGTATGGGGGATAGCTCTCAGTACAAGTGAGGGAATACAGGGGTAGGGGAGATAGCTCTCAGTACAAGTGAGGGAATACAGGGGTAGGGGGGATAGCTCTCAGTACAAGTGAGGGAATACAGGGGTATGGGGGATAGCTCTCAGTACAAGTGAGGGAATACAGGGGTAGGGGGATAGCTCTCAGTACAAGTGAGGGAATACAGGGGTATGGGAGATAGCTCTCAGTACAAGTGAGGGAATACAGGGGTAGGGGGGATAGCTCTCAGTACAAGTGAGGGAATACAGGGGTAGGGGGGATAGCTCTCAGTACAAGTGAGGGAATACAGGGGTAGGGGAGATAGCTCTCAGTACAAGTGAGGGAATACAGGGGTAGGGGAGATAGCTCTCAGTACAAGTGAGGGAATACAGGGGTATGGGAGATAGCTCTCAGTACAAGTGAGGGAATACAGGGGTAGGGGAGATAGCTCTCAGTACAAGTGAGGGAATACAGGGGTAGGGGAGATAGCTCTCAGTACAAGTGAGGGAATACAGGGGTAGGGGAGATAGCTCTCAGTACAAGTGAGGGAATACAGGGGTAGGGGGGGATAGCTCTCAGTACAAGTGAGGGAATACAGGGGTAGGGGGGATAGCTCTCAGTACAAGTGAGGGAATACAGGGGTAGGGGGGATAGCTCTCAGTACAAGTGAGGGAATACAGGGGTAGGGGGGATAGCTCTCAGTACAAGTGAGGGAATACAGGGGTAGGGGGATAGCTCTCAGTACAAGTGAGGGAATACAGGGGTAGGGGAGATAGCTCTCAGTACAAGTGAGGGAATACAGGGGTAGGGGGGATAGCTCTCAGTACAAGTGAGGGAATACAGGGGTAGGGGAGATAGCTCTCAGTACAAGTGAGGGAATACAGGGGTAGGGGGGATAGCTCTCAGTACAAGTGAGGGAATACAGGGGTAGGGGGGATAGCTCTCAGTACAAGTGAGGGAATACAGGGGTAGGGGGGATAGCTCTCAGTACAAGTGAGGGAATACAGGGGTAGGGGAGATAGCTCTCAGTACAAGTGAGGGAATACAGGGGTAGGGGAGATAGCTCTCAGTACAAGTGAGGGAATACAGGGGTAGGGGAGATAGCTCTCAGTACAAGTGAGGGAATACAGGGGTAGGGGGATAGCTCTCAGTACAAGTGAGGGAATACAGGGGTATGGGAGATAGCTCTCAGTACAAGTGAGGGAATACAGGGGTAGGGGAGATAGCTCTCAGTACAAGTGAGGGAATACAGGGGTATGGGAGATAGCTCTCAGTACAAGTGAGGGAATACAGGGGTAGGGGAGATAGCTCTCAGTACAAGTGAGGGAATACAGGGGTAGGGGGATAGCTCTCAGTACAAGTGAGGGAATACAGGGGTAGGGGGGATAGCTCTCAGTACAAGTGAGGGAATACAGGGGTAGGGGAGATAGCTCTCAGTACAAGTGAGGGAATACAGGGGTAGGGGAGATAGCTCTCAGTACAAGTGAGGGAATACAGGGTTATGGGAGATAGCTCTCAGTACAAGTGAGGGAATACAGGGGAAGGGGAGATAGCTCTCAGTACAAGTGAGGGAATACAGGGGTAGGGGAGATAGCTCTCAGTACAAGTGAGGGAATACAGGGGTAGGGGAGATAGCTCTCAGTACAAGTGAGGGAATACAGGGGTAGGGGGGATAGCTCTCAGTACAAGTGAGGGAATACAGGGGAAGGGGAGATAGCTCTCAGTACAAGTGAGGGAATACAGGGGTAGGGGAGATAGCTCTCAGTACAAGTGAGGGAATACAGGGGTAGGGGAGATAGCTCTCAGTACAAGTGAGGGAATACAGGGGTAGGGGGATAGCTCTCAGTACAAGTGAGGGAATACAGGGGTAGGGGGGATAGCTCTCAGTACAAGTGAGGGAATACAGGGGTAGGGGGGATAGCTCTCAGTACAAGTGAGGGAATACAGGGGTAGGGGAGATAGCTCTCAGTACAAGTGAGGGAATACAGGGGTAGGGGAGATAGCTCTCAGTACAAGTGAGGGAATACAGGGGTAGGGGGGATAGCTCTCAGTACAAGTGAGGGAATACAGGGGTAGGGGGGATAGCTCTCAGTACAAGTGAGGGAATACAGGGGTAGGGGAGATAGCTCTCAGTACAAGTGAGGGAATACAGGGGTAGGGGAGATAGCTCTCAGTACAAGTGAGGGAATACAGGGGTATGGGAGATAGCTCTCAGTACAAGTGAGGGAATACAGGGGTAGGGGAGATAGCTCTCAGTACAAGTGAGGGAATACAGGGGTAGGGGAGATAGCTCTCAGTACAAGTGAGGGAATACAGGGGTAGGGGAGATAGCTCTCAGTACAAGTGAGGGAATACAGGGGAAGGGGAGATAGCTCTCAGTACAAGTGAGGGAATACAGGGGTAGGGGAGATAGCTCTCAGTACAAGTGAGGGAATACAGGGGAAGGGGAGATAGCTCTCAGTACAAGTGAGGGAATACAGGGGTAGGGGAGATAGCTCTCAGTACAAGTGAGGGAATACAGGGGTAGGGGAGATAGCTCTCAGTACAAGTGAGGGAATACAGGGGTAGGGGGATAGCTCTCAGTACAAGTGAGGGAATACAGGGGTAGGGGGGATAGCTCTCAGTACAAGTGAGGGAATACAGGGGTAGGGGGGATAGCTCTCAGTACAAGTGAGGGAATACAGGGGTAGGGGAGATAGCTCTCAGTACAAGTGAGGGAATACAGGGGTAGGGGAGATAGCTCTCAGTACAAGTGAGGGAATACAGGGGTAGGGGGGATAGCTCTCAGTACAAGTGAGGGAATACAGGGGTAGGGGGGATAGCTCTCAGTACAAGTGAGGGAATACAGGGGTAGGGGAGATAGCTCTCAGTACAAGTGAGGGAATACAGGGGTAGGGGGATAGCTCTCAGTACAAGTGAGGGAATACAGGGGTAGGGGAGATAGCTCTCAGTACAAGTGAGGGAATACAGGGGTATGGGAGATAGCTCTCAGTACAAGTGAGGGAATACAGGGGTAGGGGAGATAGCTCTCAGTACAAGTGAGGGAATACAGGGGTATGGGAGATAGCTCTCAGTACAAGTGAGGGAATACAGGGGTAGGGGAGATAGCTCTCAGTACAAGTGAGGGAATACAGGGGTAGGGGAGATAGCTCTCAGTACAAGTGAGGGAATACAGGGGTAGGGGAGATAGCTCTCAGTACAAGTGAGGGAATACAGGGGTAGAGCAGGGATCCCCACCCTTTCTTACTCGTAAGCCACAGTCAAATGTAAAAAGACTTGGAGAGCAACACAAGCACCATAAAAGTTCATGGAGGAGCCAAATAAGGGCTAAGATTGGCTATTAGGCAGCCTCTATGCACCCTATCAGCTTACAGGGGGCTTTATTTGGCAGTAAATCTTGTTTTTATCCAACCAAAACTTGCCCCCAAGTCAGGAATTCAAAAATAACTCCCTGGTTTGGGGGCACTGAGAGCAACTTCCAAGGGGTTGGGGAGCAACATGTTACCCCCGAGCCACTGGTTGGGGATCACTGATGTAGAGGTACAGATAAAGCTGAGTATTTGTTATTTAAAACATTGCTCTGGCAGTTGCAAGAGCAAAACCAACTGTCTCCATATGGCATGATGGAAATATTCCAACGAAGCTTGTATGTCAGATCTCTGTCTGTAACTGACACCCAAGGCTCAGCCAGTAGCTTCCATTACACTCTGTGGAAGGAATTTGCTTGTGTAAGCAATGTATTTTCCTTTGGCTGTCCTATTTATATAAATGAAGGACCCCCAAGACTGTTGTTGCACTGCAGACCCAGGGGGGTGGTATATTCCTTTGTTAGATGAGGCATATATTCTATTAAACTGGTCATTATAATAGATGGGCTGTATTTAATTCATTCCTTTAAAAAGCACAGGGACATATTAAGTTAGCCATTATTCATGGTGACTTCTTGCCTTCTGTCGATGATGTTCATTTCATCCTCCATATGTCTGCAAAAGATAAGTGCTTTCAGTTTATACTAGAGCCAGTAAGTACATGCCTTGTTCTGAGTTCTATTCAAAAAAATGTGCCTATGGACCCACAGAGCAATAAGGAACCTTGGACTGAATGGGTTAAGGGGAGGGTCAGGGTAACAGGGCCCAGTGGGCTGCAATTTTTAAGATGGCCATGTGTGTAACGCTCAGAAACTGGCTCAAATTTGTGACTTTATATACAGAAAGCCTTTGCCCTATGTGTATTGTATTACAGGTATGGGATCTATTATCCAGAATGCTCAGGACCTGGATAAGGGATCTTTCCTTAATTTGGACCTCCATAACCATAAATCTGCTCAAAAATCATTAAAATAAACCCAATAGGATTATTTTGCATCCAATAAGGATTTCTTATAGCCTAGTTAGGATCCAGTACAAAAATCTGTTTTATTAAAAAAGGAAATATGTTTTAAAATGTAACATTATTTGATTAAAATGGAGTCTATGGGAGATGGCCTTCCCGTAATTTGGAGCTTTCTTGTAACAGGTCACATACCCGTATTTATAAGCAGTTTTGAAGCATGTAGCATGCATAAGCAGGTATGGGATCCGTTATCCAGCAACCCATTATCCAGAAAGTTCCGAATTACAGAAAGGCCATCTCCTATAGACTCCATTATAACAAAATAATTCTAATTTTTAAAAACGATTTCCTTTTTTTCTGTAATAATAAAACAGTACCTGTACTTGATCCCAACTAAGATATAATTACCCCTTATTGGGGGCAGAACAGCCCTATTGGGTTTATTTCATGGTTAAATGATTCCCTTTTCTCTGTAATAATAAAACTGTACCTGTACTTGATCCCAACTAAGATATAATTACCCCTTATTGGGGGCAGAACAGCCCCATTGGGTTTATTTAATGGTTAAATGATTCCCTTTTCTCTGTAATAATAAAACAGTACCTGTACTTGATCCCAACTAAGATATAATTACCCCTTATTGGGGCAGAACAGCCCTATTGGGTTTATTTAATGGTTAAATTATTCCCTTTTCTCTGTAATAATAAAACAGTACCTGTACTTGATCCCAACTAAGATATAATTACCCCTTATTGGGGGCAGAACAGCCCTATTGGGTTTATTTAATGGTTAAATGATTCCCTTTTCTCTGTAATAATAAAACAGTACCTGTACTTGATCCCAACTAAGATATAATTAATCCTCATTGGAGGCAGAACAGCCCTATTGGGTTTATTTAATGGTTAAATGATTCCCTTTTCTCTGTAATAATAAAACAGTACCTGTACTTGATCCCAACTAAGATATAATTAATCCTCATTGGAGGCTAACAAATCCTATTCAGTTTAAATGATGTTTAAATTATTTTTTAGTAGACTTTATCCGGGAAAGCCCTGGGTCCCAACCATTCTGGATAACATGTCCCATACCTGTATTCAGTACATCTGGAATATAGTGCAAAGCACAAAGTTGTTTATGTACCCACCATACGACCATGGAAACCCATCTGAGGCCCATGTGCTTGTACCTGATTTACAGTGACAATGACATTTTATTATAGTATAACTGTGTTGCTCTGGGAAGCAGTGAGGCTATATAAGGCAGGTTATGGCTAATTAGTAGAACTGATTGTACCTCAAATCCCACATGAGAGATTATTTATAGAAAATGTTTTGTCATGTGTTGGTGTTAACTTGTCTAACATATATAATCATCGCCTTTTTCTGTAGGGCAAGATTCCTCCATTAATGTTGTACATCTGGCTTGATAATATCTACTAGCCCAAAGGTGTGTTACCTGCATCTGTGAGTATATCCATTCGATGAAGACTGTAACATTCCCATACACTCCAGGTTTATAGGCCCTGGCACATCCATATCCCCAGCTTGTGTCACCAACAAGCCACCACAAGGAGTTGGTTTTGGTAACCAGAGGGCCACCGCTGTCACCCTGAAGACAACAAGCAGGCAACAAGGAGGACGTTCATACCTCTATATACAAACTTTCTTTATACAGTAAAAGAAGTAGAAGAAGATGATTGACTTTATGGTTGTACCAAAATCCAAGATTTTTGGACTTGAAATTAGATGGGGGTCACCCAAAATCCTTTTTCTCTGAGCATTAAACGTGTTGCCTTGATAGTATAGAGAGCTGAAGCCAAGTGACAGCAAGGCCAGAGTCGGGATTTTGCCAAAAGTCATACCTTCTGAATAGGATAGGATAGGAACCTGATCTGGATAGTCTTGTAGATAGAGGTGAATTACATACTAATTTTTTAGTGATGAGCGAGTCTTTCCCATTTCACTTCTGGGAAAAGTCTTTCCTATTTCACTTCACCAAAAAATTTGTGAAATGGCAAAAAAATTACGAAATGCATTGAAGTCAATGAAGAATGAATCTTTATGATTTTTGTATTTCTGAATGAAAGACCTGAACAAACCATTCCTGAACTTACCTGGCAAGTGTCTGTTCCGCCGCTGAGATACCCAGCACACATCATAGTAGAACTAATGGCTCCACCATACACAGCGGCTTGGTTACATGTAGTGGAGGAGATAATAGGCACTGAAGCAGCCATTAGATTTTTGGAAATACTGCCTGTGGTACAAAGGGAGATAAATTAATAACAGTGAACTTTTGAAAAATTAGAATGGAACTATGGGGGAATAGAATGAATTAGAATATGAAGATCCTCTTTATACTTGTTTGTGCCAGTTCATACTGTGAGTGACTTTTGAATGCCAGGTATCCATTGGAAAAGTCTACAACAAACACATCATTCTTCATTTGCAGATATGTCTTTCACTATTTTTGAAAACTTCCAATATGAGCAAATGGAGTTTGATGGTTCATTTATTAACATAGCTGCTAAATTGCATTGGTGCAGTTGCCCATAGCAACCAACGAGGAATTTGTTTTCTAAAAGCAAAGATTGGATTTGTTTTAGCTATGATCAGGTTTGCTGATGCAATTCAGCATCTATTTTTGTAGAGTAGTGCATTTTGACAAATATCCATTTAATATAAACCTCACTTTAACTTACCCCTTATCTTATAACAGGCACTTAGGTCTGCAAATAAGCATTAACTACAAATATCAACCTAGCTTGCCCTTAGGGCAACAATTTGTTAAGTTATTGCCTTGCAGCTAGCATGAAATATAATGCATGGTCATTTTGAGAGGTCAGGGTGGTCATGAACATGTGGTCCATCACTCATTACAGCCATTGACTTACCTCCCTCTGCTGTAGTTCCCCATCCGGATATCCAACATGGTTGTCCCTCTGCCCAGGGCATCCCAACGTTGGGTAAGCATACAGGTCTGAGATTGGCTGAGGAACAAAACAGGAAAAACAATGTAGGACAGGTATGAGGAATTGGGTTAGAATTATCAAAGTAGAGTTAAAAATGATGCATTAAGAGCTAAACATTTGATCAAAAGCTCTGAAAAATAGCACTGGGCTGAAAGCTCCATATTTGCAGGTTCCTTATCTACTGAACCTAGTGAGCAAGGCTAGACATCTTTCAAAATTATTCTTAATCTATGGCTAGGGACCCAAAATTCATTCAATCTGCTTTTAAAGTGTTTCTCCATGATCCCCTTTATTATAGTAAATATTCATCCTACAACAGACAATAGCTATACAAAATGTTACAAAACAAAGATAAACAAGATGTTTACTTCCAGAATTAAAGTGGGTCTCCTGAAAAAGGGCCAGGAAACACAGATCTATCACTATCAGGTAGAGATGCATTATCCTTGTTAGTGATGGATTAGGGAGATGTTTATAGGCCTAGGCTATAGTAATAGGGTCTTAGTTCACAAAATGGGTCTGGGGACAACTATAGAAAGGATACTGAGGGTTCTACCAAAAAATGCTAAAGGGTTTTAGCAAAGCAGAGCATCATTAGAGTTGCTGTTAAAGTGTTCTATATCAAGAATGCCAATAGATCCATTTTAAAATGTCCGTCCTCTGGCAAGGTGTGGGGTAAATGTAGCTTGTTCTCTTCTAAAAAGAGCTCCTGTCACCTAAATCAAGTTGATGTTAAAGAGGTCACTCTTGTCTATGCCAAGGGAGTCACACTGTGTGTGGGACTAAACTATTAAAGTAGGGATGCATCGAATCTGCTAATGAATATACCTAAGTGGTGCAATGGCATAACTCTATTTCCCCCTCTTCTAAAGAGTCAGTACGGATGGTTTGTGTTTATATTACAGCCCTGAACAGTAATTATTTGCTATGGGGAAACACACAAGGTCCACCTAGAGACCTAAAGTCCATCCATTCTCCATACCATTGAGGCTCACTCTTTTCTTATCTACAGCCAATTGCCATATGTGTCAAAATAAAGGTTTTTTTTGTGCCCCTGCAGAATGGCAGGTGTAACTGTTGCGAGGGGTGCACCCAAGTGCCTATCCACATTTGAGAACTGATAAATCTGATGTAGAGAGAGGGGGCAAGATTAAGAATGTGACTGGCTGTGACTAAGGGCATGAAGGTTCAGGTTTCCAGGAGGTAGGACCAGTGGCAAAGTAGTTACCAGATACCAGCTGATCACTAGTCACAATATTCATATATTGTCATATTTATTGTCATATATATATGTCATATTTAAAAGTGAGGCTGTGATAAAACTATATAAAAAGTATTTTTTAATGTTATTTCTTAATTGTTTTGATATATACAATATATGACCAATACGTACTAGTAAATACCAGTGCAGCTGTGAGCTTCAGCAGAGCAACATCATAGATTTGTGTGTAGGATGAATAGCTGGGATGCACGAGCGCTCTCTCCACTGTATAGCCAGCAGAGTAATAACTCTGTATAGTCAGTGATCCAGCAAACACTTTAAAGGCAGAAGGAGTAGAAGTAGACCTAAAAAATAATACAACAAAATGCATAGATCTGAAATCCTGCCGATCTTCCAGTTAACACAGATACGCTCCTAAAAAAAAATTTAGAAAGTGGCAAAAAGATATTTGTCAACAAAATATCTTTAGATGGCAAGTACAGGTATTGAAACTGTTATCCAGAATGCTAAGGACCTGGGGTTTGCCGAATAAGGGACCATTCCGTAGTCTGGATCTCAATATCTTACTAAAAAATCAACTTTCAACTTTAATCAAACCCAAATGGATTGTTCTGTCTTGAATAAGGATTCATTTTATCTTAGTTGGGATCAAGTACAGGTACTGTTTTATTATTACAGAGAAAAGGGAATCATTTAACCATGAAATAAACCCAATAGGGCTGTTCTGCCCCCAATAAGGGGTAATTATATCTTAGTTGGGATCAAGTACAGGTACTGTTTTATTATTACAGAGAAAAGGGAATCATTTAACCATTAAATAAACCCAATAGGGCTGTTCTGCCCCCAATAAGGGGTAATTATATCTTAGTTGGGATCAAGTACAGGTACTGTTTTATTATTACAGAGAAAAGGGAATCATTTAACCATTAAATAAACCCAATAGGGCTGTTCTGCCCCCAATAAGGGGTAATTATATCTTAGTTGGGATCAAGTACAGGTACTGTTTTATTATTACAGAGAAAAGGGAATCATTTAACCATTAAATAAACCCAATAGGGCTGTTCTGCCCCAATAAGGGGTAATTATATCTTAGTTGGGATCAAGTACAGGTACTGTTTTATTATTACAGAGAAAAGGGAATCATTTAACCATGAAATAAACCCAATAGGGCTGTTCTGCCCCCAATAAGGGGTAATTATATCTTAGTTGGGATCAAGTACAGGTACTGTTTTATTATTACAGAGAAAAGGGAATCATTTAACCATTAAATAAACCCAATAGGGCTGTTCTGCCCCCAATAAGGGGTAATTATATCTTAGTTGGGATCAAGTACAGGTACTGTTTTATTATTACAGAGAAAAGGGAATCATTTAACCATTAAATAAACCCAATAGGGCTGTTCTGCCCCAATAAGGGGTAATTATATCTTAGTTGGGATCAAGTACAGGTACTGTTTTATTATTACAGAGAAAAGGGAATCATTTAACCATTAAATAAACCCAATAGGGCTGTTCTGCCCCCAATAAGGGGTAATTATATCTTAGTTGGGATCAAGTACAGGTACTGTTTTATTATTACAGAGAAAAGGGAATCATTTAACCATTAAATAAACCCAATAGGGCTGTTCTGCCCCAATAAGGGGTAATTATATCTTAGTTGGGATCAAGTACAGGTACTGTTTTATTATTACAGAGAAAAGGGAATCATTTAACCATTAAATAAACCCAATAGGGCTGTTCTGCCCCAATAAGGGGTAATTATATCTTAGTTGGGATCAAGTACAGGTACTGTTTTATTATTACAAAGAAAAGGGAATCATTTAACCATTAAATAAACCCAATAGGACTGTTCTGCCCCCAATAAGGGGTAATTATATCTTAGTTGGGATCAAGTACAGGTACTGTTTTATTATTACAGACAAAATGGGATCATTTAGTGGTCCTGAAAATGGAATCATTTAGTGGTCCTGATCCCCTACAGCAGACATGGTTCAGGGAGAAGACTATATCTGATACCCTTGTCACTATGCCTTCACTAAGGCAGCAGAGCCTGTAATAGAGATTACTCCCTGCTATCTCTCCTAGTTGGAGCCAGAAAGCTGCTCTTTCTTACTAAAGCTGACTGTTTCACTTTCCTGGAAAATGCTATAAAAAAATATATTCCATACTTGCTAATACTCATTCACGGGGTCCCTGCTCCCCTACTTCACCACAGATAGATGGCTGCTCTAGGGCAATGATGCTTTACTGGGGCCCTGTTGATCCCAGGCTCAGTGGAACATCCACCTCGTTCAACAGATGCAGCCAAAGAGGAAGATCCACCCCTTTGCTAACTCTATGTTAGGGTTTGAAAGGGAGTGGTCTAACTATGAGCCAATAATGCAAAACATGTAAATAAGAAAAATCGTTATATGGGTCTCCGCCCAGAAACGGAAAGCATATAAGGAAGTGTAGGGTTTAAAGCTATAGCTACTGTTTTTTAGCCATATAAGCATGCCTATGCATTTGTTTATGTTTTAAAGTTTTATGTGGTCTTTTTACCACTGAATGGAAGTGGGGCCAAGCACACCCTCTAGTGCTTATTCTGCCTGCGTTCTGCACATTGCGGCAGATTAAAGAATCATTGCGAGGTGCAGTGGGTGCAAGGCAGGACTGTCTGTACATAATAGTAGAGTGACCAGATCATATCAAAATTCAGGGATACATCTAATAAATACAGCAGAAAGGCTGCGATGGGGCAATGTCATTTTAATGAATGTCTAAATTAATTCTCTAATTGCCAGTCACTTCGTTCTCACCATGTCCATTTTAGTTGGCTACATACAGACATAAACATGACTACAACAGGAGGACACCCCCCCCCTCCAGTAAATGCAGCTAAACTGTAATATGTAGAACATACCCATATACACAGTGAGCAGCAGTCACTATCCAGTGTGGTGTGATGATGGATCCACCGCATAAATAAATGCTAGTACCGACTAGCTTCAGAAGTTCCACTTGCCACGGCCAGTCTCCCACTGAAGCAGGTGTGCCCCCTACTATCCTGCTGTCCACTTTTGTAGATAAACCACAACCTGCAGTGACAGGAGATACACAGTTAAACCCGGCAATGAACTGAGACAGTAATTAAAGGGGATGCAAACCCTGCTGCACAGCACGGCTCAACCAAATGTTACTCAGTTGTTGCCGGACTACAAATCCCAGAATAATGTATCATATAATGAAGCCTGAGGCATGCTGGGAGCTGTAGTCCAGCAACATCAGGGTTGTATTCTTAAAGCAATATTGCACAATAAACTTTTCCTAAACTTTCCCTGAAATCTCAAGGGCCGGCGGCTGCATTAAAATGCAAGAAATCCCCCAATGAGATTTCCAGCTGATCTGTGTAAATCCGGCTCCCTGTTCTCTGTTCCTGCAATTGGAGTTGGGAGCAATAAGCACAGTTTCCCAGCACTGAACAAGTCTGTCCCTTTATCCCCATGTCTGATTCCTGTGCCATATAATGACGGGAAAATGCCATCATTATCTCTATATGTAAGGTACCAGCAAGGGGCCTGACACAGTGCTGGGAATCAGCATTCTCATTGGTCACTTCTCTTACATTTATAATAAGGTTTTTGCTCATTGGTGAATTTCCTTGCATCTGTAATTACTTCTATAGCAAAACTAGGGGGCACAGTTGGACAGCATTATGATCAGGTTTAAAACCCCTTTAAAATTATTCTTTTGTCGCTGATGTGCAGTTCCTGGTTGTAACTTAGATCCCCAAAAATTTGGAAGTGACCAATCACATTCTTATCCCACTGTTACACTTTTATTGTTTACAGGTGTTCTTCCCTAAACCTCTTTGTAGTTAGGCTGACAATAAGGAACCAGAGCTCTACTATATATAGGTAAGTGTAGGTATATGTATTTATATGCACAGAGGGTCATTTGGAGGGGTTGAACTTGATGGACTTTTGTCACTGATCATTGATATGATGCAGTAAAGTTACCCTTGTCCATAGCAACCAGTCTGCAGTAATCTTTTCCTTGTCTAGTGGGTTACTGGACTGGGGGCAAAAAATGTCTGTGTTTTGCAAAAGCATCAAGCTAGTTGATGTAACTCTGTAACAACTCCATGGAAAACAAAGTTTTTCTTTAATGACTTACTTATACAGCGCAATGAAACCATATTCCCAGAGGCACAGGTAGCACTGAAATAAAATAAATACGTTTCATTAGAATGTGTTTGAAAACAAGTCATAGACTTTCCGTAATTTAGATCTTCATACATTAAAGCTACTAAAAATAATTTAAAGGTTAAATAAATCCAATTTGTTTCTAATAAAGATGAATTAAATCTTATTAGGAATCAAAATTGAACTTTTCAATTAAAATAGAGTCAATGAGAGATAGCCTTCCATAATTTGAAACCTTCTGGATAATGGGTTTCCGTTTAACTGATCCCATACATACATTATCCTGGGATTGCTAGTTCAGCAACTGAGTAAAGTTTGGTTGAGCAGTGGAGTTCAGCACAACCCCTTTGATATTGTGGGGCAAGTGTAATAAAATGCACACCAATTACTCAACTGCAAACGGGGTTTGAACCTAGAGTCTGAAAACCCTTGGCTTATAAGCAGAGCTTTACTGAATATTATTGGTGAGATCACTTGCAATAAAGATGAAATAAATACCTGTAATTAAGATTTGTGTACATCTTGCCAGTCACATTACTGGATTGGAGCACGAAATATCCATTACTTGAGGAGGCCAACAATTGACTGCTTTGGTAATAGGAGCTCCTATAGAGGGCAGGGCAACGAGTGAAGAAAGACATTATGTTGCTGTAGTTCTGTTGGAGATGCCGACAGTTTAGTAGAAACAGGAAAAAAAAATTGTATGGGATATTTGGTAAAAAGTGGCAGATGTGGGCCCATCTCAAACATCCCTCTTCCCCAGTGTAGCTCTTTTTACCTTGAACTGTGGCAGAATCTACACTAAAAACCTGGAAATTTCAAGTATGCGTGGTGATGCTGGGGGGTTTGGGGGCCAGAGGTACATCCTAGTGTCCTCCCATGGTTGAGCCCAATGTCGGACTGAGATGGCAAGGGCCCTTCCAAAAACCCTGGACCATGAGCCCACTCTCAAAACTTTAATTCCTCCTCTCCTCGCTCAAACTCTTTATTCTCCTAGTCTCTTTTTTCTACATACTATACTTTATTCTTCCATCTATCAAGCTTCCTTGTTCCCATACAGAAACAGGGAATGACCATGAAATAGGCTAAATAGTTAGAAGCAAGAGGTCCCACTGACCCCTGGGCCCACCGAGAGTTTTCCTGGTATCCTGGTGGGCCAGTCCGACACTGGATGAGCCCTAGGCACTTGCCTCTTCTGCCTTTTTCTAGTGTGTCACTCTTGAAGCCCCTCAAGAGTCTCATCAACAATATTTACATCTCTTATTATTACCACACTCAGTTGCTCCAGATACAAGATATGAAACTCCCTTAATAACCATGGGGAAAGAGCTATGGAGAAGCCTAGGTATTAGCTACTGCTTTATAATAGAAGAGTCACATTTACAACATAGCAACATAAGTGTTATTTGGGCTACTAACATGCTGTATCCAATGTCCTGGCAGGCAATCTTCCCACTGTTGTCACTCCATTCATCATAGCAGACCGGCAGCCATGTTGCTTTTGCAGGAGAATAGGCCTGTAGTTGGAAGTTGGGTCCATACAGTCGAACTGCAAAAGGATGTTAGGGATTAGCTTCTTAGCTCCACAATTTAATCAATGAACAGCCTCTCTGAAATCTTTAAATACCTGCCACTCTGTTTGTGAAAAGGTTAATAGTAAGGCTGCAGTATCCCCTTAGTCATTTAGGACTCCTTCTTCTCTTCTAACCCACTCGTCCTTCACTTAGGAATTTACTTTGGCTGTTGGCTACTGAGCATGCTCAGTTTGTCTAAACACACCAAACACGCCTACCAGTCTAGCAACCAATGCAGAGATGGCATTGCTGGTTTCCGTAGAAACTCTGTTATAGCTGTGCTGGAGAAACATGTTTTTTCTCTGATTTTAGACTCTAGGTCAATGCTACACCTTTCATTATGGACTTTCCTTTAATTACTCACCACAGGTTTGTTCATCTGTTCCATTAGGACACTGGGGAATGCCATCGCACCACTGGGAATAAAGGACACAGACTCCAGAGCTTCCACAAAGCATCTGACAAGCTCTTGTTTGTACTGTGGAAGAAGAAGCAAAATCATGATTCAGTTGGGTACAATATAATGAGGTGCTTAAAGAGCATTATAGAACCTTGAGGTGCTGAGAGTTGTATTTTAAAAGCATTCAAAGGTCAACAGGTTCCTACCATTGCCCTCTTGCTCCACTGTCACTCTCTGCAATATTGCTCCGCTATCCCTTCCATCCCCCACTCTTAAGGTGGCCATACAGGGACTGTTGATTCAAGCCTTTAGACCAATTTGTCAACTCATCTGCCCATGTATTGGGCCCTACTTGACTGATATCTGGCTAATAATTGGGCAGTTGTTGACCAGGCAGGTTTGATTTTTTTAGTCAGATCAGGGACCACATGGCTCATTGACTTGCTCTGACTTTTTGTATCCCCTAAACCAGGGATCCCCAACCTTTTATACCCGTGAGCCTCATTCAACTGGAAAAAATGTTGGGGAGCAGCACAACATGCATAAAGGTCGTAGGGGTGCAAATAACAGCTATAATTGGCTTTTTGGTAGCCCCCATGTGGACTGGCAGTCTACAGAAGGCTCTGTTTGGATTTACACTGGGTTTTTAAGCAACCAATACTTGCCCCCAAGCCAGAAATTAAAAAATGAGCACCTACTGTACTTTGAGGCCACTGGGAGCAACATCCAAGGGGTTGGGGAGCAACATGTCGCTCATGAACCACTGGTTGGGGATCACTGCCCTACACTGTAAGCAAATCTTACCATGTTTGACAACCTTTACACACTACATTTGCTACTTCACAGGACCCCATTGTAATCATCCAAATTTACATATAGCTCCTTATGCAGAATATAATTTTTGAGTATTTGGCTACGGTCCCCATTAAAATGCTCACAATAATCCCTTCTTACCACAGGATGTCTCATCTTCTCCATTAGGGCAATCAGATACCCCATCGCACCACTGGGCCGAAAGGACACAGGTTCCATTGGTTCCACATTCTTTTTCACAGTCTGATCTTGTAACTGGCATTGAAGCTTTAAACAAAGTAGCAAAGCAAATTCACTGGGTAGGTTGGAATTCTCTCTGGGAGACAACTAAGTTGTAAGAGTGTTTTAATATTGGAACCTCCAACAGAATATCCAGCACTTGCTATCATGTATCTTACTTATTTGAGACCCATTGTCACATTAGTGTGAAATCCAAAGATTTTTGAAAGACCATCAGTATAGTCAGTTATACAGGTATGGGATCTATTATCCAGAATGCTTGGGGCCTGGGGCTTTCCAGATAAGGGAACTTTCTGTCTTGCCTCCAATAAGGATTAATAGCTGTGATCAAGTACAGGTACTGTTTTATTATTACAGAGAAAAGGGAATCATTTAACCATGAAATAAACCCAATAGGGCTGTTCTGCCCCAATAAAGGGGAATTATATCTTAGTTGGGATCAAGTACAGGTACTGTTTTATTATTACAGAGAAAAGGGAATCATTTAACCATTAAATAAACCCAATAGGGCTGTTCTGCCCCAATAAGGGGTAATTATATCTTAGTTGGGATCAAGTACAGGTACTGTTTTATTATTACAGAGAAAAGGGAATCATTTAACCATGAAATAAACCCAATAGGGCTGTTCTGCCCCCAATAAGGGGTAATTATGTCTTAGTTGGGATCAAGTACAGGTACTGTTTTATTATTACAGAGAAAAGGGAATCATTTAACCATGAAATAAACCCAATAGGGCTGTTCTGCCCCCAATAAGGGGTAATTATGTCTTAGTTGGGATCAAGTACAGGTACTGTTTTATTATTACAGAGAAAAGGGAATCATTTAATCATTAAATAAACCCAATAGGGCTGTTCTGCCCCCAATAAGGGGTAATTATATCTTAGTTGGGATCAAGTACAGGTACTGTTTTATTATTACAGAGAAAAGGGAATCATTTAACCATGAAATAAACCCAATAGGACTGTTCTGCCCCCAATAAGGGGTAATTATATCTTAGTTGGGATCAAGTACAGGGACTGTTTTATTATTACAGAGAAAAGGGAATCATTTAACCATGAAATAAACCCAATAGGACTGTTCTGCCCCCAATAAGGGGTAATTATATCTTAGTTGGGATCAAGTACAGGTACTGTTTTATTATTACAGAGAAAAGGGAATCATTTAACCATTAAATAAACCCAATAGGGCTGTTCTGCCCCCAATAAGGGGTAATTATATCTTAGTTGGGATCAAGTACAGGTACTGTTTTATTATTACAGAGAAAAAGAAGATCATTTTTCAAAATTTTAATTCTTTGATTAAAATAGAGTTTATGGGAGATGGGCTTCCTGTAAGTTTGAGCTTTCTGGACAACGGGTTTCTGGATAACTTATCCCATACCCATGTTTTGGGTTTTTTCTGTATCCTTACCGTAATTTGAGCACAGCACTGCGATAATGATGGCTGCTCCTATGAGCCCAAAGGCAATGGAGACAATACAAACAATTTTTTTTCCTCCTTGAAGAGACAAAAGCCACATTTAGTGAAGTGATATATATTGACAAGGACATAAAACCAACAGAATAATCCCTTGAGTTTAAATGTAAAGTAACATAGTAAGTTAGGTTTAAAAAGACACGTCAAGTTTAACCATTTATGCCTATACATAACCTGTCTTACTATTGAATCATATTTATTTATTTCTTCTCATGAAAGGTCATAGATAAAGTCACTTACTTGCCGTACACCATGTTTCACCCTCTTTTCTTGGCTCTTGGGGTATCGAGTCCATTGTATACAATTTTTTAGCATGGCTGTGTTCTGATTTGACAAGTGACGTCTTACTGGATTCATGCACATTGGGTTCCATGTTTTTTGTACTATCCTGATGGATGTAAAGATGAAAAAAGACAAAATGGCTTATCAAAATAGGATATTGTACTATTTGGCTCAATGAGGGGGAGATGGTACAAAATGCAAGCAACGGTGTTCCTTGTCCCCATTGAATTCAATACCAGCTTCCATAGGTTGCACTGATGGGAGGGACAGTAGCGAGTTCTCTGTGCATAGGGTTCTAAGGGTTGCCAATAGCGATGAGCAAATTTTGCATTTCAGCGAGCGAGGAAAAAGTTGTGGTGGCATCAATAGGGAAGACATGGTAACGACAAATACATTGCTGTCTTGGCAAGCTGCGTTTCACAAATTTTATGCCATTTTGCAAGTTTTTTGCCGAGGAGAAACGGGACAGATTCGCTCATCACTAGTTGACAGTATGCAGTTATTAGCTTTCCTGTACTTGTTTTTAGCCCTTCATAAATAAAACCACATATTTGAATTTCATATACAGGTATCGGACCCCTTATCCGGAAACCCATTATCCAGAAAGTTTCGAATTCCCTTTTCCCTGTAATAATAATAAAACAGTACCTGTACTTGATCCCAACTAAGATATACTGTAATTACCCCTTATTGGGGGCAGAACAGTCCTATTGGGTTTATTTAATGGTTAAATGATTCCCTTTTCTCTGTAATAATAAAACAGTACCTGTACTTGATCCCAACTAAGATATAATTACCCCTTATTGGGGCAGAACAGCCCTATTGGGTTTATTTAATGGTTAAATGATTCCCTTTTCTTTGTAATAATAAAACAGTACCTGTACTTGATCCCAACTAAGATATAATTACCCCTTATTGGGGGCAGAATAGCCCTATTGGGTTTATTTAATGGTTAAATGATTCCCTTTTCTCTGTAATAATAAAACAGTACCTGTACTTGATCCAAACTAAGATATAATTACCCCTTATTGGGGCAGAACAGCCCTATTGGGTTTATTTAATGGTTAAATGATTCCCTTTTCTCTGTAATAATAAAACAGTACCTGTACTTGATCCAAACTAAGATATAATTACCCCTTATTTGGGCAGAACAGCCCTATTGGGTTTATTTAATGGTTAAATGATTCCCTTTTCTTTGTAATAATAAAACAGTGCCTGTACTTGATCCCAACTAAGATATAATTACCCCTTATTGGGGGCAGAACAGCCCTATTGGGTTTATTTAATGGTTAAATGATTCCCTTTTCTTTGTAATAATAAAACAGTACCTGTACTTGATCCCAACTAAGATATAATTACCCCTTATTGGGACAGAACAGCCCTATTGGGTTTATTTAATGGTTAAATGATTCCCTTTTCTTTGTAATAATAAAACAGTACCTGTACTTGATCCCAACTAAGATATAATTACCCCTTATTGGGGCAGAACAGCCCTATTGGGTTTATTTCATGGTTAAATGATTCCCTTTTCTCTGTAATAATAAAACAGTACCTGTACTTGATCCCAACTAAGATATAATTACCCCTTATTGGGGCAGAACAGCCTTATTGGGTTTATTTAATGGTTAAATGATTCCCTTTTCTCTGTAATAATAAAACAGTACCTGTACTTGATCCCAACTAAGATATAATTACCCCTTATTGGGGCAGAACAGCCTTATTGGGTTTATTTAATGGTTAAACGATTCCCTTTTCTCTGTAATAATAAAACAGTACCTGTACTTGATCCCAACTAAGATATAATTACCCCTTATTGGGGCAGAACAGCCCTATTGGGTTTATTTCATGGTTAAATGATTCCCTTTTCTCTGTAATAATAAAACAGTGCCTGTACTTGATCCCAACTAGGATATCATTACCCCTTATTGGGGGCAGAACAGCCCTATTGGGTTTATTTGTAGTCCAGCAACAGCTGAGTAAAGTTTGGTTGAGCAGTGCAGTGCAGCATGGTTTACGCCCCTTTAAAAAGGTATAATATATAGAGCAATGTGTCACCAATATGTAAGTTATTGTTTTTTAAATGCATGTACAAATCACACACAAAGGCAAATAGACTCAGGTACATACCATGTTAAACTCCACATATAATCAACAGAGCCTGGAACAGAAAAACATGTAATGAATGAGTAGGTGATTTAAACACTTAGTGAATGATTAACTAAATAAAATGCCTTTTTGATAGTTTTCTATCTGTTACCCGCTTTCTAAACTTGCCTTTATAATTTGGCAAAGTAAGTCTAGGGCTATAAAAGCCTCAATCCTTACATTTACCAGTAAAAAAGTGATGCCTCTTTGCACCTTGGCATCTTAAAATTGCAGTTGTATTGTCAGGAATAAGGTTTTCTAAATGGGCATAAATAAAATATAAAACATATATAAAATATACAAATATCTAACCAAAATGCCCATCAAAGAATTCAGTGATCCGCCTTGATGTACTGCTCACATTATGATGGACATCACATAAATGGTACCCTACTTACACCTTGGATATCAGCCCGTATCACATTATTTTAGATAGAGTTGGGTGCAAGTACTGATTCATCATTCGTTCAAGTTTTACGGCATTTTCCTGAATCTTTATACAAAAAGAAAAAATATTTCAAGGTATCACTGATGGACTTCTCACCTATGTCTATTTTAATGCAATATAATTATCTTTTAATAATGATATATTTTTTTACCTGGGTTCCAAGCTCTTCTATGGTGTCTTCCTAAATAAGCTTTTTTGCAAGTGTTCTTGTCTTGTTTGTTTGCCAGAAAGAGAGAGAAAGGGGTTGCCTGCTAATTTGATTCTAGAGCTTTCTCCTCCCGAATCAAAGCTGGCACCATTTATAGCATAAGGGCAGGGAGATAATATGATATCACTAATTATGTAGAAATGAAATGCACACACATAAAGTAATCACCCGAGGTGAAAACAAGAGAACAAGAGAAATGTCCATGCTCAGCCAAGAGGTAACATCTGGAAAATAATTGGTCAAATGCTTTGTGTCCAAACTATTATAGTTAAGAACATAGGCGGAGGGTGAGTTTTTGGTTTGGGGAGGCTACGGATGGGCCATACAGAGACCAAACTACAGCTAATCTCAAACAGATTTTCAGCAACTACCTGTCACAGTTTCTCCAACTGTCTGTCACACTGACTGACTTCCAAAACAAGCACATTATATATACAGTGAAAGACAGTAGGTACAAGCATCCCAGAAACATTATATACAGTAAACGGCAGCAGATACTCGCACATTGTATACTGTAAGTTCCATTGGGTACTGATGCCAGATAACCAGCCATGCCCCCCACACTGTAACAAGCTGTAACATTGCACTGAAACAAAACAAAGGTTTTTATCCCAGCCAGTCTCATAAGGGCTCTGTCTTAACTATCTAAAAATGAACAAGAGCCAGTATGTCAGCCTTTACAGTATATAGTACATAGTATAGTACCTGTGAAATCTGTAGCAAACATTCTAAGTAAGTATTCAGCTTTGGCAAAGCTTGCAGCCTACAAATCTTTTGGAAATCTCTACCTAGCCCCACAAACATCTGTAGTTTAGTTGGTTAATTTTACTGTCTGTCAAGTGAGCTGCACTCTGATTGGAGAATCCACAAAGACAAAGATCCAATCAGAGCACAGTTGTTCTCAACAGAACATGAGCTTGCAGGAAGGAAAGAAGCATTCCACTTTTTAAAGTACCAGAGCCGTGCAAGTCAGTTTGTAGGGGGGTGCCCGAGTGATTGCTAATTCCCCAGCATAGGTTTTAGTTATAGTAGAATGTATTTGTGCAGTCTAGCCACTAGGTGGCAGGGTTTGCAAGTTTGGGAAAATTAGGTGTAATAGAGCTACAGGCCAATAGAGGGAAACATAGGGCAGAAAATATATAGCAGGGTACCACACCCAGTTTAGGGCTTTTAGATGGTAGATCAGCAGGGTAGACAGAGAGGGTGTCACAGTGAGAAGCACTAGGTGTTTCAGGCAGACAGGCTTTTTAGCATGGGTAGCCCACACCCCAACAAGGAAGGAGATGACTTAGGAGTCTTGGCTATGCCACAGTAAGGGTTGAAGTGTCAGTGTTAGGACTAGCAGAAAAGGCCTTTGTCAAGGGATGTCACCATAAAATTCCTGTTCAGAGAAGGGCAGAGGGGCGTTAGAGGAATGCCGGACTGTCAAGTGGACAGGTGGGGAGTGAGCTCCCAGTGGGGGTGACATTGAGGTAGGCTAGTCGGAGTGAAAAGGATGTGAGTGATTGCATTATGGGGTAAGCCTGTCTGTGTTGCCCAGTAGAACTGAATGCTGATCAGAACAGTACTGTTGGATATATGCAACTGGCTGTAAACTGAATAAATATTTGTTAATAGCTTTTATATGTACGTGTGGCCATTCATCTATTTGTGCTACAAGTTGCAGGGCGAGGATTTTTTATTTTTTTAGGTGCCAGGCAGGTTTTGGGGAGGCTTAGCCTCCCCAAGCCTTATTGAAAATCCGCCTGGGGTTAAGAATGCATTAAACTGGCATTAAAATGTTATAATGTGTACCAATCAGACTAATGGAAGTAAGCCAACATTGCATATTGTTGCAGTTGCAAATTGTGGAGTTAAGGTAGCCATACACCATAAGATTTGGCCAGGTCGCTTAACGAGCAAATCTTTCTACCTGAGGTAGGTGATATTGGGCTAATTTGATCGTTTGGCCCTGGGGCCAAAAGATTGAATTACAACAATGGGAATAGGAGCCGTCGGAGTGAAAACCACAACAATGAGCTGATGCAGTCCTTGATCCAACAAGAAAATTAAACCTGGCCAGTTGACATCTGCTTGATTTTCTGTCAGGCATTGGTCGGGTAGGCCCATCAGAGGGCCCCATACATGGGCAGAAAAGATGCCAAATCATCTGAAGGACCCGAATCAGCAACAATTTTTCCCTTTTCCATATTTTGATTTAAGTTTTCAATAGATGGAAAAAAAATACCAATGACCCCAATGCATTTGGCACAAGAAAAAACATGGAGATAAAAAATTCCTCTGACTTTAGTGCCTTTGGGTGAGAAAAAACACCCATTGACCCCTATACATTTGGCGAAATCTCAACGTTTGTTCACTCATCACTAGTAAGAACTAGCATTTTCCTCCTATTCAGAGGAAAATGAACATGTTAAGATGTTTGAGACTTGGAAGTAAAACCAATTATTTTTTTAAAACATCAACTGTGTCTTCCTTAGTTTTACCTTGTAAATCTTGCAGTTTAAAATTTTAAATGAAATTTTGGAGGCAGATTTATCAATTTTCAAGTTCAAGAACAACTGCCCCACCCACAACCATGTTTTTATTAATTCTCAAGCTCTAGCGCATTTAAGAAAAACACAGACAAAATAGCTGTGGTTGCATTTTGTTGCAGAAAAAAAATGTTGCATGCAAACTAAAATCACTTTGTTCCATTCATTGAGGCTGAAAATCTTGACTGTTTTAATAAACTGGAAAAAAATACATATAATATATTTGCTTGAAATTTCCATTGACAGCGAAACTCAGTTTCATGCAACTTTTTTAAAAATAGGACAATATTTGCGTTTACGTTTTTTGCTCCTTTTTTCTTGAATCAAGGAAATTTCAGATATTTCCAATATTAATAAAATCTGCCTATTAGAAGCGGATGGTCAGTGGTCAGATTGTTATTTCTATATATCGACACATACTGTATGTATATATTTATATGTAACCATTTTTTTAAATAATTGACAAAATCACACAAAAAAAACCTTGAATACGAACTTGCGTAAATGAATTCCGTAGAATTTAGCAGAATAGATTTGAGTTTGAGAATCTTGAGCTGAACTTTTAAGAAATGGAACCCAAAGTGTTGTTTCCTCCCCACCTGGCCTAGGGGACTATTTTTTATGCTTTTGTAGGGACCCCAAAGAATTCAGCCCCTTCAGGATGAGTTCCCCTTTAGACAGGCACTAAAGGGTGGCCTTATGTGATTTGGACACCTAAAGGTGGTCCTAGATGTTTATGTGCTAAAAGGGAGTTTCCCTGAAAGTTAACAGCAACCACTAGGTGGCAGTGTAGCATGCAGACATGTTCTGTTAGGTCTTAGTCCTGGGACTGCCTCTCTAAGGAGGTGAACAACAGGCTAGTGTTCTAGTACAGGAGGTACTATGATAGGTCACTCTAGGGGGCTGATTTACTAACCCACGAATCCGACCCGAATTGGAAAAGTTCCGACTTGAAAACG